>NC_087204.1:7629793-7667293 GCF_015104395.2 Macrobrachium nipponense
ACATACAAAAAGGCAAAGTAACGAGAACTGAATGGATAAAGCTACCAGATGGGAGCAACATCAAACACATAGATGAGACTGGATACAAATACCTCGGAATAATGGAAGGAGGAGATATAAAACACCAAGAGATGAAGGACACGATCAGGAAAGAATATGCAGAGACTCAAGGCGATACTCAATTCAAAACTCAACGCCGGAAATATGATAAAATCCATAAAAACATGGGCAGTGCCAGTAATCAGATACAGCGTAGGAATTGTGGAATGGACGAAAGTAGAACTCCGCAGCCTAGATCAGAAAAACAGGAAACATATGACAATACACAAAGCACTACACCCAAGAGCAAATACGGACAGACTATACATAACATGAAAGGAAGGAGGGAGAGGACTACTAAGTATAGAGGACTGCATCAATATCGAGAACAGAGCACTGGGACAATATCTGAAAACCAGCGAAGACGAGTGGCTCAAGAGTGAATGGGAAGACGGACTAATAAAAGTAGACGAAGACCCAGAAATATACAGACAGGAGAATGACAAACAGAACTGAGGACTGGCACAACAAACCAATGCACCGACAATACATGAGACAGACTAAAGAACTAGGCAGCAATGACACATGGCAATGTCTACAGAGGGGAGAGGTAAAGAAGGAAACTGAAGGAATGATAACAGCGGCACAAGATCAGGCCCTAAGAACCAGATATGTTCAAAGAACGATAGACGGAAATAACATCTCTCCCATATGTAGGAAGTGCAATAAGAAAAATGAAACCATAAACCACATAGCAAGCGAATGCCCGGCACTTGCACAAAACCAGTACAAAAAGAGGCATGATTCAGTGGCAAAATCCCTCCACTGGAGCCTGTGCAAGAAACAACAGCTACCTTGCAGCAATAAGTGGTATGAGCACCAACCTGAGGGAGTGATAGAAAACGATCAGGCAAAGATCCTCTGGGACTATGGTATCAGAACAGACAGGGCGATACGTGGAAATAGACCAGACGTGACGTTGATTGACAAAGTCAAGAAAAAAGTATCACTCATTGATGTCGCAATACCATGGGACACCAGAGTTGAAGAGAAAGAAAGGGAAAAAATGGATAAGTATCAAGATCTGAAAATAGAAATGAGAAGGATATGGGATATGCCAGTGGAAATTGTATCCATAATCATAGGAGCACTAGGCACGATCCCAAGATCCCTGAAAAGTAATCTAGAAAAACTAGATGCTGAAGTAGCTCCAGGACTCATGCAGAAGAGTGTTATCCTAGAAAAACGGGCGCACATAGTAAGAAAAGTGATGGACTCCTAAGGAGGCACGATGTAACCCGGAACCCCACACTATAAATACCACCCAGTCGAATTGGAGGACTGTGATAGAGCAAAAAAGAAAATAGTAAATAAATAAATAATAATAATAATAATAATAATAATAATAATAATAATAATAATAATAATAATAATAATAATAATAATAATAATAATAAATGTTCTTTCGAGATAACATCTCGATCACCATTTCACAATTTTACATCTGAAGCTACGTAGGATCTATGGGAAAATAAACGTGCCCTTGTTATATTAATCTACTCGAGTGTTATAACTACCTGTAATAAAAGCTAGTTCAGTCTCTCTCTCTCTCTCTCTCTCTCTCTCTCTCTCTCTTCGGGTGATTTTTTTTGAAGAATATGTTAATTGTTTTTTCTGTAAAAGGTTTTTGTGTCAGTTCCAATAAAGACCTTTTCGCCAGCTGATTTTGAGACTTGATTAAAAGGATCCTTTAAAAAGTTAGGAGTCCTCCAGCGGGACTCTGATGGGGTTAGAGAGTTTCTAAATATGTAGATTGGACACACAAAATTTAGAAACCCAATATAACAATCTGCATTTTTAGCAGGGACATTAAACGACATCCTGGGGGGGGGGGGGGTGGGGGGGGGGGGGGGTTGGCGCTAAAGGTTTTTAAAATTTTGTACTATGCATTCCTGTAGTCGAAATATTTACAGAAGGCGGTGTAGTGGAGCTTTGGTATTTAAATAGGCGTGGCGAGAGCTGGTCTGAGGATGTTTGCACTAAGTTGCAGGATGAGAAATGGGCCCTAGATGGAGTTTGAAGTAGTTCGTTTCAACAGATGATTTAACGTTAATTTATGACAGGGAGATGCTGACGCGTGTTCGAGAAAAATTTGAAATGGAGACAGCTGTAAGATAAATGTGCACGAATAAGGTAATGAGGGAAACAAAGCCAATTAGAAATAGAAATCATTGTACGTATGGATTCGACAATATCTGAGAAAAATCTAGCATTTGGAAGCAGGCTGATGCAAGCTTAGTGAATTAAAGAGTACACGTAACAAAGCGAACGCCACGATTTTTTGGGAACTGAAAAGCAGAAACTTTGTAAGACCCATCTGGATTATGCAAAGGAAAAATGGTTTATTCCGTATTCTATCAATTGAAACATTTATCCTGGAAATACATACTTGGCCATACACACAAACTTATACAAAAATGAAAAACCAACGAAGGAAACAGTATAGTACATATAGTATGTATATACAGTGTATATGACATGTTCTCAGATATAGGAGCATGCCAGTCCATACTACTTGGTATAGTTAAATCATAAGGGATTGTTTCTTAATATATGAAAATGAATTACAGCCTCTAGCAGACTCAGCTTCAATCTAAGTACGAACGGCATTAGTGTCACGAATTGTAACTAAAACTAGGTAAGATATTGAAAGAAAGAACTTACGTAAGTAAGATCAATAACTAGAACGTTTAGACGATGAAGACACCCAAACAAGGATCCCATTTTTGGTGATAAAAGGTAAATTTTATCCTTGTGACCTTTATATAATAGACTTTGGGGATCTAAAAGGAGGTTCGATAAAAAGCTCAATTACCCAGATCTAACAAGAGTGATAGTTTGTGAATGACGACATTTAATGGTCATTCAAGAATGATACGTATTAGAAATCCGTTTCTATAATCCGTGTGGTTTAAATAATATTATTATCACGGTTAGTTCTTGTAAGAATCCTTCTTATTCAAAATGAATTATTTAACAGTATGGGAATTGGTCTCTGTGAATCATTCAACGTACCTAAGCAGAGAAAAGGTGTTTTCAAGTAATTATTTACGTGATTGTAATGTGTGTGTAATATATATATATATATATATATATATATATATATATATATATATATATATATATATATATATATATCAAGGTAGTCACGTACATCCGCTGTTATTTCCGTCACCATATCAACAACACAACAACAACTATAACAACAACAACAACAATAATAATAATAATAATAATAATAATAATAATAATAATAATAATAATAATAATAATAATAATAATAATAACAGAGACAGCCTCATGTGGACATCGTCCAAGAGGCTTTCATTTTTTGTCATATATGTTGAGAAAAAGGACGGCTTATAAAAATGAGTGTTCTTTTTTGTCGTAACAGATATACAAAAAAAAAGCGAACATCAAATAAAGGCACAGTAACGACACGTGGACGACAGAAGCCCTTTTCAAAGACTCGACGAATCCAACAGCTGGAAAAAGGCAATAAATTTCCCTTTTGTAATCTGCGTCTCCTGTCGGGGCCCGTCGGCTGAGGAGGATCCAGCGATCCTCCAGAATCTATGGGGGACTGGAAGTGTCTCCAGCAATCCTCCAGAATCTATGGCTACTGGAAGTGTCGTGAGCATCATTCCTTCTCGACGGAAAGAGGCGGAGGGGCCATAGTATACCTGTCTGTGGGATCTGGACATGACAACAGAAGGCGGTGGTCCAGGGAAGTTTTTGTCCACGCGTGTATTTTTAAATTTTTTATTGTATTCATTTACTTAAAAGAAAATACACATTAAATCAAACATGACGATGGATAATTACACACTGGAGAGTGATTTACCGGGCAGGTTGAATTCCAAATAATAACATTCTACTTTTCTATTAGAAAATAAGGTGAGATTAAATAACTATCCACAATATGTTAATTGAATTTAATAAAGATAATTTCGATGACCATGAAGAATAGTTAGAACGAATACTGTATATTACATATTGAATTGAGTTCAATATAAAATTTAGCCGAAAGGCCATGCACTGGGACCTATGAGGTCATTCAGCCCTGAAATGGAAATTAACAGTAAAAGGTAAAACAGAAGGAAAAACTCACAGCAGCTGCACTATGAATCAAGTGTTAGGAGAGGGTGGGAAGTAAAATGGAAGGAAGCAAATATGAAAGGAGGTACAGTAAAAGGAACGAAAGGGTTGCAGCTAGGGGCCTAAAGAAGGCACGCTGTAAAGAATTACCGTCCTACGGGGATATTACATATTAACATCTTGTACTCAGTGGTATTCTCCCCAACAATGTCGTGTTGTGAAGAAAAGCACCAGATCGAGTAAAGGAGAGATGAGGAAGGTTTTCACAAACTAAACAACCCAGGGAAACAGACTCCCAAAACGGCCCCTTATTCACGAGACCAGAATTGCCAGGAAACAAGATAACAAGAGGGAAACGAACAATGGAGGGCGAATGTTTAAAGAAGGGCGAACGAAATTCTCAGAGCAAATCGTCCAACCCATAGAATGGTGAAAGGTTGGCCACGAAGAGAATGAAGCCATAAGTCCATAGGAACACGCGTCTTTTCTAGCTGCTATGTAATGGTCCTTCATAGCGTTACCTAGATTATGCTACATATAATGGAAGGAATCACTATATTATCATTGCTGTATATTCATTATACCTGTCCCCACCATCCCCCCCCTACAAAAAACAAAAAAAAAACACAGACATAGAATAAACATGTTATGACTCCATACGTCACATCAGTGATCACGTAAAGAATTTTTCTCTTCTCTCTCTCTCTCTCTCTCTCTCTCTCTCTCTCTCTCTCTGTACATGCTCACACATGTAGATGTATGTATGAAAGGTAAAATTATGGCTATTATCATCACTTGCCTATTTTGACATCCAATAAACTCTCCCCTTTTCACCTTTTCATATCCCTCGTATTCAGTGGGACATTCCATACCTTCCCTACAATTCATCAAACGGTCTAATCTACCCTGCTTAGTTTCCCTCATCTGTAAATCACTCATTTTTCTTTCTCGACCTCGATGGATAACCCTCTGCTCTTCATCTCAGCAGAATCAGAACTAAATCAGAATTACTTTGTCTTTATCTCTCCTTCTTTCCTTACCCCCTCTCTCACTCTGCCTTCCTTGACAACTATCATGAGGGCTATATTCTGGAAATGTTCCAGGCAATCAGCCGTCAGACGCTTGGGTGAAAACATTTCTGGAAGTAGGTATTTATTTATGGTGAGTAAATGTGTTTCTGAATGTCTTTTATGAAGGATTATATATATATATATATATATATATATATAGATATATATATATATATATATATATATATATATATATATATAGATAGATAGATAGATAGATAGATAGATAGATAGATAGATAGATAGATAATAAAAGAAGCCCAAAAAAGCCAAAATATACATTTCATGGGATCCTTTTTATTGCGTGGAATAATGTTGTAAACAACATTTTACATCATATAGTATATATATATATATATATATATATATATATATATATATATAATATACTATACAGAGAGAGAGAGAGAGAGAGAGATCTATTATCAAAGCATATTAACCACTTGAGTGTTACCGGTAGTGGCCGTCTTATTTCTCACTAACTGGTAGTGACTGGATTTCCGAAAGTATTAAACTAGTGACTTTGAAATTTGTACAAGTATACATTATAGATATCTATTTTTTTTTTTACCTAGATTCATACAAATCATTTGCTCGTTTACGGATTCATACAAAAATTTACTCACGTTTTTTTAATGCAATTCATTCTCATCCATACTTCTTATCGTTCACATAAAAATCACTGGATGGAAAACCACTACCAATAACTTAACACATTATCTTCAGGATTCTGCTCAGTGACCAATTTCTGAGCCCTCACATATTGGCCTCCCATTTCTTTTTGACAGCCATTTCTCTTCGGGCAGAGCTGGGGAGTTCTCGCCATTGAAGGTATATTCGGGGAACACATATGAGGTAATATGCTTCGTGGCTCTCCCCTTTATACCACTCCAAACACACACACACACACACACACACACACACACACAGAGGGTAAGCATTCCTGAAGTACCATTAATGTTATTACTGTCTCTGAGCTGCAACTCCATTTCGAAAGGCGGAATAATGGAGGCCTAACGGATCCAAAAATGGAAACAGCCCTTTACGAAAAAAAAAATAATACAAAATAAATAAATAAATAAACCGTATTTTCTGATACAAACAAACCTGTTTTTCCTCAGTAAGAGTGCAAATCACGATTTAAAACGCTAGTTTACAATTTAACGAGAGTTGACAGGGAATGTTTAAAATAAAAAAAAATAATTTGTAAAGCAAACCAAATGTTGAGAAATGTTGATCAATAGACTCTCATACGATGAATGTGTATGAGTGCGCGCGTGAATATAATCTAATTATTTAAACACTTTCAAAAATCACGTTTAGCCTAAAGTAAGAAATGTACAGTATCACTATCTCTATTCCTTATCATCGAAATATTCCTATTGATTCCTCAAACGATGTTTGTATAAAATATATGCAAATGAATCGTCCCTGTTTCAGAGCTTTCACATACATTCCATTATCTAATGTTCTTCTCAAGTCACATATTTCCATGGTGCTTGATGACATTCTCTTCCTTAACAATATATATATATCCCGCCTTTCCAATTTCCATCTAATAATAGATTCTCTTTTGCCAACTTTCCCAGGTGGGTAAAGATTCCTCGTCCTGAAAGTAATTCTGCTCTGGAACCGGGTCACATATGCGCCCGATTTTAGAACATTTCTATTATCAGACCTTTGGAGGTGAGTTTTCGTTTTGACAGGAATGATCGTGCGTAAGAAATGGTTTAATCCGTCATTAGATCTTGTATTTACGGTTCAGCACCTGACCTTATGGAGGATATGATTGTTAAACAGTTTTGACGATTTAGTAAACACTTATACAGACAAGACATTCAATTATATATACGTACAGCTGAATCGAGCATTACTACTCACGGTCTGCACACAAGGTGTCCCCCTACAGTGCAAATCTCCGTCTAGGAGGTAGTTGTTAGTTATTTTTAGGAGGCATTTCCCTAACAAACGAAATCCCCAAAAATAACAAATATAAATGCTGACCACCGCGAGTGATGTATTTATATCCATTCGCCCAAAATATGTTTCATCAATACCACGAACCAACAAATTATGTGCTAATTGTATAATAATATTCACAAGCACGAATCATCATCCTTATAATCGTATAATGAACTGACACAACTGTTGATTATTAGCAATGCAATACAATGGCTCTGACGGAAGCACGTTCGCTGTAACTTTTAGTTTTAATCTGACTTTTTTAACATTATGATGATTTTGCTATTAATGATGTGTATAGCATCATCAACTAAGAAATCTAATTAAATCTATTCCTCTCTGTGCACCTGTAGCGAGTCAAATTTTATTTACTTAATACTTTTCTATTTCTCTCCCTCTCTTTATATATATATATAATATATATATATATATATATATATATATATATATATATATATATAATATATATATATATATATATATATATATATATATATATATATATATATATATATATATATATACATATATATATATATATATAGATATATATGTGTGTGTGTATATATATATATATATATATATATATATATATATATAATATATATATATATATATATATATATATATATATATATATAATTTCCATTACATTATTAAAGGAATCCTGCTAAAAGAAGCAATAATAACACTATGTAGAATTTTTAGTTCTTTATCATGTTATTGGAAAAGTCCATAAATTAGCTAATAATCAGAATCACTACAAAGTTCGAGAATGCAGTCAATTTGTAAGATAAAAATATATATATATGATAAATGATGTCATTGCCGACCTCAGTTGAGAGAGAGAGAGAGAGAGAGAGAGAGAGAGAGAGAGAGGTGGGGGGCCATTTACCCAACCCAAAGCAATTAGTAAAATTGCCTGTACTGTTATGCAAAAGTATACCTCTACTCCATAAGTTTCAGAATCCGCTTGGTTTTTTTATGAACTTCACGGGTACATTTTTAGCTAAGCTGTCTACCGCACCAATTTACTCGAGTGGAAAGGCTTTCACAAAAGTTCGCAGCGTTAATTAGGTTAGATACACGCCCCCACCGGAGGAGCATTACAAAGTGTTCACGAAATTTCATCACAGTCTGTCACGTCGTACAAATAAAAGCTTGGTTTAATGCTTGGAAAAATAGACTTTCTCGACCCCCTGAGTAACAAGCTCTTGAACACGCACACACACACAGAGAGAGAGAGAGAGAGAGAGAGAGAGAGAGAGAGAGAGAGAGAGAGAGAGAGAGAGAGAGATGTATGGCATAGAGTAAATTGAAACAGTGCAAGAAGTCGAGGGATATGGTATTTCGTTTTTTTTCAATTTCCTTATGGCCATATACTCTGTTTATATAAAATGATGTTATTCCTATCATATGTACGTTTCTGTAGTAATAGTAGAGCTTCTGCCACTGTTTATAAATGACGTTTTTATTCCTTTGTTTTGCAAAAATATATAAATAAATAAAAAATAAAAGTACCACTACTTATGTTTCTGCTAACATAGAACAAGCGTGAGAGAGAGAGAGAGAGAGAGAGAGAGAGAGAGAGAGAGAGAGAGAGAATTTAATTTCTGTTATGTATCAAATTTCATCATTTCACCAGTGAGATTGAAAACGCAACTGTAATTGATTTCAATGGAAATCTGAAACCTCGTTTTCTGCGTATGACCAAATATAGAATCCTTTTTCCAGAATCTGTTCTCATTTTTCGTGGCTAGGGAGATCTACTACGTTGTTCCAAATGATTAGTTACGCTTTATTTTGGCTAAGGGATGGGGTGGGTGGGATACGTAATGTTAGCACATTTAAATATAAAAAGTAACAACGCTTACTTCAATTACCGTTCTGTGAACCTTAAAAATATGGTTATAACCTTAGTAGAATACGCAAAACATTCTGTAATTTTCCTATCTTCAATGGAATACAAACTCCTTTACGTCGTATCTTTCTACCAACTTCGCAATAAAGGACATATCCTGAACAGGAGTCGAGCAAAAAAGTCCTCTCTTCTCTCTCTCTCTATACATACATATATATCTATATATATATATATATATATATATATATATATATATATATATATATATATACTATAGATATACATTATATATAGTATATATATAGTATATATATATATATATATATATATATATATATATATATACGCACACACACACACACACACACATATATATATATATATATATTATATATATATATATATATATATATATATATATAATATATATATATATATAGCTCTCGCTTTCTCCCATATACCATTCCAAACATGAAACTCGTCCGTGTTAAGCAAATTTGCCAGAGCTTTACAAATATGTCTACAAAAAATGGCCCAAACAGTAAGGACACAAGTTGATAAAAAGAATAAACAAAGACACAATATGAATTTTTCGTTTATTCTTGCTGATAAGCACTTTCTTCTTGCTTTCGCATATCAGAAGCCAAAGGCTTCTAATAATCTAGTCCCTAGAAAGTAAGTTAGTTGTGAGGGAAAATGATCGAGAAAAAAAAACTGAACCTGGTAAAGGACGGAAATCACAAGCAACTGAATAAATGATATATCCACCAATATGACATCCTACAGCTGCGTCGATCCATCAATCCATCAACCAAATCAGCGGAAATGCCAACAGCTGGAGCCGGTGACAAAAATGGTAATGCGTTCAGAATTTCAATAAATGACTCTGGCGGGATGTTATCTCTGCTTATGGCACAGGACTGAATTTAAAGGGGGCAGCTCGACTGCGCTTTATTGGTTGTCACTCAGACTTATCCCAGACAGCGCCGGGTTGGTCAGCTGGTTCTCAATAAGAACTGCGCTCATTGACAGAAATGCACTGCGAGTATATTACCAAAAAGTACATGTTTTGAAATACTCCACTGTTTAAAACACTCCTTGCCTCTCCATGTGGGAATTGACAGATGATGTAATCAGTGACACAATGTATCTGGAACTGTAAATATTGACGATATAGAATAGTTCCTTCGAGCACTGGTTTACATTGTAGCTTTTCACGAATCAAGTGCTATCAGATAATTCCCTGAGTTACTTGAAAGCAGTGCAGTGAACAGAAAAGACAGGCAAAACCACTGCATATTAATTTTAAAAGTTGCAAAGTACTACTTGCAATGTACTTAACGCTGCAAATTATTCCTTCAGTTACAAAATTTAATCTCCTTAGCTAAACTAGTTGGCAAAGAAACATCGTAACATTCAAAATCAATCCTTTCAATGCATGGGCACATTGCAGGTAGTTCCTCGCTGGACGAGTAGGTTGCGTACTCGCCTACCGATCTGGTAACCCGCTTCAGCCAGCGCGGAATCAGAAGAATGTATTTCTGGTGATTAGAAATTCATTTATCGATATAATGTGGTTTGGATCCCACAATAGGCTGTAGGTCCCGTTGTTAGGTAACTAATTGATTCCTAACAAAGTAAATAAAAATCTAATCCTTCGGTTCAGCCCTAGGAGAGCTGTTAATCAGCTCAGTGGTCTGGTTAAACTAAGATATACTTAACTTATCCGTTATGAAGTTATGTATACAGAAGGCAAACTGATTAAACTTAGTGTAATCTAAGTAGGGCGAAAACCAGTAAACGAAAGGAATTGGGTTTTAGAACAAGAGGAATTTGTGAGGGAATTCTCTAAAAGTTGGAGAAAATATTGTTATCCATTTTCCAAATTTCTAACTCGCTCTGATTTCGTCTATCCATTCCTAAAATTAAATATTGGTTTTGCATTTCTTTACAAGAAAATAATCATCATTTTTAATATCATGACTGAAGTTATAACATAGATATTTGGATGAAAACAAAAAAAAAAAAATGTAACTTCAACCTAATTCAGTAGTCAATTCTATATATTATGCACATACACCCGCCACTCAAGAAATCTTTCTCAACCATTGCCATCCTGCAAAATTAGCAACTTATTCAGTTACGAACTTAGATATTGTTAAATAGAACTGAAATTTCTGCTACTGATAACGGTCACAGTCAACTGACCACCTGACGGGTATCCACGGATTAGCAAATATATGTTAGTACGTAAACCATCCAATTGGATACGCATATGCATGCATGCGCGCACAGTCACAGAATTCAAAACGGGAAGTCTGACAAAGCAACATCGTTTAACAACATGGTGGCAAAATATATATATAAATAAATAAATAACCCACACAACATACGGGAAAACAAACCGTTCGCATATTTCAATATGTATCGCAATTCAATAGCCAAAACCAGTGTGCGTCCGTGCACTAAATCTGTACTTCCTATAGTAAAGCTACAGCCCTCTTTTTTGCTGTAGATAAAGTGTAGCCTAATGGCGTTAGTTGAATTTACTTTGACACTTACTGCCCAAGGACCCCCATGTTTCAAAACTTCGACCAGCGTTCTGGTCTATCAAAATGATGGACGAACCCTTATGTACGATCTTAATGGCTGAACATTAATTCGGACGACAAATTCAAACGGTCCTCAGGGGAAATATAGATACGGTAACATATAGCGTTTAAATCCGAGATTACTTGGGTAACGGAATCCTTTCGTACTTCGTACCCTTAATCGTTCTCTCTCGCTCTTTCTCTACGTAAAAGTTCTATTTGCTTGCGTACAAACATGCATACATACATAGCTATACACATCAAAACACATATTATTGGACTATGCCTATAGTTACATAACTCCTATATACACATATGATTTTATATATATATATATGTACTACACTATACAATATACACAATATATATATACATACATTAAACTACAAATGTAGAGAGAGAGAGAGAGTGAGAGAGACAGAGAGAGAGAGAGAGAGAGAGAGAGAGAGAGAGAGAGAGATTCACGTCCAGAAACCACAAGAAGAAGACTTTTCTTACATTTAATATAAAATAACATAAATAATTCTCCACCATTCTTAATTTCATGATCGTCTGAGAGAGAGAGAGAGAGAGAGAGAGAGAGAGAGAGAGAGAGAGAGGTCTTCCAATCTATACCGTTCGTAGGAACTTTGATTCAGGAGATCGACTGAAATGATAGCCGCCTTTCGGTCTGATATAGAACTGCTAAACTTTCTATATAAGCAAACCCTTTTCATAAATACCTATCTATTCACCTTTTTAGCGTAACGGCCACTGCCATAAGGCTGTCACATCTAAACGCACTACCGCAATTTCACTTATTCTGAACGTTTTGATAATAAATGCATACGCGATTGGCCACAGTGAATTCGATTGTCAGACAAGTGATGAATATAATTTTAATTCATTAATAACTGTCCATTTGTTTATTTATTTATATACCGTCGCTGTTTGTTTATTTCAAAAGAAAACTCGCCGATAGATTATTCTCACATTCATCTAAATTATTAGTATCCACTGGAGTTGTTTGTTTTAGAATTAATCCTTAATTTAAAGCACGATAGAGATTTTTACCCAAACAATTTATATCATCATAACAATAGATTAAGATTGACCTTCCAGACCAACGTTCTGTATATTTAACTCTGTATAACTCGGGAAAAACAGCAAATTATCATTAGCATGCAACGTATTTTCCAAGCTTTTGGAACAATTGTTTACGCGTGGTAACTAGTTATAATTTAAGAATACTGGAAGATCATGAAAAAAGTAATATTATGAATTAGCTCTGGGTATTAAAGTTGCCGAGATAAATTATTCTGCTATTATTACTTTTATAATTATTATTATTTTCTTTTCTATCTCAGTCACCCAGTTCGACTGGGTGGTTTTTATAGTGTGGGGTTCCGGGTTGAATTCTGCCTCCTTAGGAGTCCATCACTTTTCTTATTATTATTATTATTATTATTATTATATTATTATTATTATTATTATTATTATTATTATTATTATTATTATTACCGTTGTTGTTAAAATGAAACAACCGAACAGAAATATCTTAGAGTACCCTTGATAATGCAAAGAATGTCCAGTTAACAATAGCTAAAGGTTGAAGTATAGGGCCTCTCCAGGAGAAATGTATTAGTATTACATCCGACACGGGGAAAAAATCAAGAGATTAATTCTTGGAAAATAACAATGCCACAAAGCATTGTTATTTTCCATGGGGAGTTGGAAAGCACCTATTTGCCTGGATATGACTGCCCTTAAGACACTGGCGTCTCTCTCTCTCTCTCTCTCTCTCTCTCTCTCTCTCTCTCTCTCTCTCTCTCTCTCTCTCAGGATTTGATTTTGCGAGAATTGCAGACATGATTTGGAAAGTTGTACGTGTTGCTGGGTGTAAGAAATCTCAAGGACTTCCACATTTATTATTACACAATTATCGAGTAAAATAATTTCCTCAGGCATTCCACATGAGTTTCCGCCTATCGCCAAATCAAACAGAAATTTAAATGATAACGAAATATAGAAGACGTCGGCAATATAGCACTTTCCTCCACAGAGTGTTCATTCATGATTGCAAAGATCACGTGGATTTTGAGAGAGGAAATGTTAATTTCAGTTCACTAAATTGTATGTCTGGGGAGAGTCATATGCAATGGCAACCATCTCTTGTGGATTATAGATGAACATCAAAGATGAATTTCACGTATCGAAACAAATGATTACATTTTTTTATATTTATTTATCAAACGTTTATTACTGACGACCTAGATATTCTGTTACGCAAGATCTTCGGTGGTAACTAAATATAAGACAAATTTTGCATTTCGAAAGAAAAGGATTAAACTTTGTTTATCAGACGTTTATTACAGACTACATAGACATTTTGTTACGTAAGATCTTCGGTGGTAACTAATTATAAGACAAATTTTGCGTTTCGAAAAAAAAAAAAGGATTAAACTTGGCCGTTTATCAGACGTTTATTACAGACGACCTAGACATTTTGTTACGTAAGATCTTCTTTAGAACTGAATAAACAAAACAGAACCTCCTCGATGAAATTCTGAGGACACCAAACTTCTTGTTTATGAAAGGACAAGCAAGGAACGGAAACCCTCCCATGAATGAATCTTATTTCAGAACTGGAGCAACCATATATCTTTGTTTATGTCACCTTCGAATTCGGGACAGATGGGCAGTCGTTGATGCCTGGTCCGTCTCTAACCTGATCAAAGGGACAGTAATAATACAACACCTACTGAGTAACTATATATATTAACTGACTGTATAAAGATGAAAACTAATGCAAACCAAGAACGATGTCTGGTTACATATTTATAACTAATGATGTAGATGATTTACCAGTGAAAATATTTCTATCAGAGAGCTATCCAATATTTATTTGATGCAACACAGGCAATCAGTACATATTGCCGTTATCGGATTCGGTACCTTCTCCGTACTCAAAGATTCTTTATGACATGATTCAACGAAATGCAGGTTTCAGCTGCATATTTCATATAACACCAGCCTTGCAAACAGTAATGGACAAACTTGCCATAGAGTACCATTTTATTTCCATGAACGTCCTCCCACAAGGAGTTACAAGGATTAGGATGTCTCAAAGACTTATTAGTCCATTCGAGGAGACATTGTGTGCTCACTTATCTCTTTGAGCAGGTTTTACTGTTCATTCACAGTGTCCTAGTGATTTTGTTTAGCTTTTTTTTAACTCTTCCACACTGTTGCTGTTTACAACTTCTGGTGGCAGTTTACTCCAAGTGTCACCTTCTTGTATGTAAAGAGGTTCCCACAATGAGATGTGTTGTATCTCTTCAGTTTTAGTTCCCATCCATTATTTCTTGTCCATTTCGAATCATCTTACAGCTGGGCTATAGAATCGCGGGAACCTTCTTTAATAAGTATAAGACTTCTTTCATGTCAAATCTCTTGTACTGATAATGTACTGATATTATTTCTTCAGAGTTTTATCGTATTGCTGAAAAACCATTGACCCATTTCTATACTACTTCCTATTGAGAAATTTTTACGAATATTTTCATGGATTCAAGGAATTCTCGAATGTACATAGATATTTTTTTCTCTGTTACAAGGATCAAACTGTTTTCATGGCAGTTTTCAAAGTTTCCTAATCTAAGAACTTCAAAGCGTTATTTAATTTCGAAGGATATCTCTAATTCATTCATGGCACGATATTTGTTTAGAAAAACCTGTGATAAACCAGATCTAAGTAAATTAAAATGCAGAGGGTGATGTGTAGAGGGAGGGAGAGAGAGAGAGAGAGAGAGAGAGAGAGAAGAGAGAGCAGAGAGAGAGCAGAGAGAGAGAGAGAGAGACGAAGTTGAGGTCAGATGCGATGGAAGACCATTTGGCACCAAGACAAGATCCTTATGACACCAATAAAAGTTATAATGCGTTCGTTAAATCTAAGGCTGGTCAAATCCTCCCTTCTAAAAAAAAACTTGGAGGAATTTTCTTGTTAAAGTATTTTGTCTTTTTTTTATAACAAATGCAGTATTTCCCAAGAAGATCGCAGACACATAAGACGGGGAATATTTCTACCATTATTCTTCCAGAGAGAGAGAGATAGAGAGAGGAGAGAGAGAGAGAGAGAGAGAGAGAGAGAGAGAGAGAGAGAGAATCAATAACTGTTACATGTTATTTAGCATTAGTCCATAATTTTAATTATTGACACTACCAACCAAATACATTAAAGCGTTATGTGTTTTTCCATGTATAATAATAATATGATACATAAAAAGCGAAATGTGTTTTCCCTACAGGTATACTATATATGCTTAGTGTACAATATCCTTTCCCATACGCATAGCTATGCAGTAAATAATTTATATGTTTAGAAGTTACTAAGTGGCATTTAATAGGCCGCTAACACGTCTGGGATTATAAAATGGCTTATACTTTCGTGTCTGTGAAAATATACTTGAATTGTATTAGGGATTATTACAGCAATACCTACAAGAATTCATGACAGGATCTTCTTCGAAGTAATTGGTCCAACGTTTTAAGCAGTTTATTCAAGTATGGATTAGAAAATGGAATTACATTCGCAAACAATATCCAATCAAGAGTATGGATTTGAAAATTCTGCATACTTAAAATATTAAATTTTTTTTTCATCCTTTATTAGAAAAATACAGGCTCTTCCATAGGCCTTTCCTTCCCGCCCAACAAGAACAGTAACAGAGTAGTTTGTAAGCTTACTCCCCAAGTAAGCAAAAAAAAAAAAAAAAAAAAAAAAATACAGACATTTTCGACAGTCATAGCGTCGTGCAATTTCATTGCACAATATCCGTCCACTTAGCTTTATTGCATTAGTACATCGTTTCAAAACGCTGGCTGTGATGTCACACGTGGGCTAAACTTTCCATCTGAAATAAAAATGAAACTTTGCTTCGCTGGGGAAGGTTTTAAACGGTTCTCATTTGCATGAAAGCTTACTAACGGCTTCTTGGGAGAGGAAATACTTTTTATCCCATAAGGATACATTCTTGATTTTTTAAAATTCATTCATTAATCTCCTGATGTAAACTTCTTTGTTGTGGTATTCGTTGAGATGTTCAAAGAACCAAGTATAAGCAGATTCATGGACATTATGAAATGATTACTTGCGTGTCATATTGAGCAATATAGTGCAAATGCACTATCTTCATTCATGATCCTTCTTATACAAACTTTATGTAAAATAAAAAATATAGAATCAGATGAAATCGAGCCATAAGTCTATAATTAGTTATTTAATTTATCATAAGTACTCTGAAAGTGTGAATGAAAGGAAAAGATTACGGCAGCCTCTCGTATAATTGGAAGAGTTTTTGATAATTATAATGGCAAAATAATAATGCCGATAATATATATATATATATATATATATATATATATATATATTATAGTAGATATATATATATATATATATATAATATATAGATATATGTATGTATATATGTATATATGTATTATATATAATATATATAGATATATATATATATATATATATAATATATATATATATATATATATATATATATATCTATATGTATATATATATATATATATATATATATACATATATATAGATATTTATAATACTTATGTTAGCTTTAGGCTTTACTCAAACCTTATAAGGCAAATATAATTATAATATAAATATAGTCACATACTAAATTAATACTGATTGTATTGTCTTTAGCCAGTTATTTATTGGAATGAGGAATTTTGACATTAATAATAATAGTAATTAAAAAATCCTCATAGTAGCACGAGTCTTCAAATGGAGAAACAAATCCACAGTTATGTAAATGTACATATATTTCAGTTTAAAAACCAGCAAAGATAGCTTTCGGGAATCTGTACGGTTCCCCTTATCAATCTGACACGTTGATATAACTTTACAACGAAGTAAACAAAGCAGGAGTCAAAAATTAAGTGACTTGTTATTAACAATGGAACCGGTCGTCCGAGTATAAATCAGGCAATGCCATCGTTTTCTGATGAAAGCCCCGCCAGTCGTCTAGAACGTTGAATTGGTCCTTGCCCAATGCAGTCGTTCTGATGGTCCTCTTCAACAGCATAGGCGCCGGCAGCATCGGTTACTGGAAGTTGCCGAGTTACCTAAACGGGAGAAAGAGAGGCAACCGCAGCATCAGATGTGGCTAAAGAGACAACCCTCTCATAATGTTCTTTATTTTTAAAGCCTTTAATATATTTCTTGGAAATAAGGTTATTGGTGAATTTATCTTCCTGTGTGAAAGATTTCGTGCCTTCCATGGAAAAACCACTGTCTATCGCCGCACCCTCCACTAGCTTCTTTATACAACATCTTTTACTTCTGAAAATTACTTTAGAATCTTCCCAAATTTATGCGATCGAGCTTAAGACTGTGACTGACTAATACATTGTTTTCGGCGCCTATGCTGTTGAAGAGGACCATCAGAACGACCGCATAGGGCAAGGACCAATTCGACGTTCTAGACGACTGGCGGGGCTTTCATCAGAAAACGACGGCATTGCCTAGATTTTATCTGGAACGACCGGTTCCATTGTTAATAACAAGTCACTTAATTTTTGACTCCTGCTTTGTTTACTTCGCTGTAAAGTTATATCAACATGTCAGATTGATAAGGGGAACGCCGTACAGATTCCCGAAAGCTATCTTTGCTGTTTTTACTGAAATATATGTCATACATACAGTAACTGTGGATTTGTTTCTCCAATAATAGTAATAATAACAATACTGAGAGAATATATATATTATATATATATATATATATATATATATATATATATATATATATATATATATTATATATATATATACATATAGTGTGTGTGTGTGTTATGTGTGTGTGTGTGTGTGTATACTTACATACATACATATGTAATGTTAGGTCCCCCTCCCCCCTCCAAACTTTTAATTTAAATATAGTTATAATATAAACATAATGAAACACACAACTAAACTTATGTGAGGATTAATTTCTTCAATATATAAGGTCATGTTAACAAGCCATTCATAAATCACAAGAGACAAATACGATTCTGTCTGCCAATCGTAAGTCACAATAAACTAATATTTGGTGCTTTAATGTTTTTCTCATGCCATACCCCCAGGGCTTCCATTTCCCCCTCTTCCTTTTTTATCTCCTGTTGGTTTTTTTTATTTTTTTAACTCATTCCAGTCAGTCATCCTTTCCAGGAGCATACATCACATTTATAATCTTGGCCATCTTCCATTATGTCCTTCCAGTTAGGTAGGATTCAGCCTCTGTATACGTATCCTGTCCCACTATGGAATGACTTGGAAAAGTGATGGTTGAAAATTGAGTCATTTTTATAGATGGTTCGTGTCTTTATGTAACCACTCACTTCATTCAATATTATTATAAAAGTATTTAAAGGACTGTTTTCACACTATTATCTTGTATAAATATAAATATAATTTTTATTTTTCATTTTTACATAAAATACAATGAAACAGTAACGGGAACTCCCTAAATAAGGCGGAGAGAGAGAGAGAGAGAGAGAGAGAGAGAGAGAGAGAGAGAGAGAGAGAGAGGAGGGGGGGAAGGGAGAGAAGTGGGGGAGGGGTGGGGTAACTTGTAAGCTTTCCTAACAGTCGACCAAATTTGCGGGGGATTTCCCTAACTTTCCCCATTTGGTGCTTCTTGGTTCCTGGATTGAAAACATCAGTGTATATTATAAACATACATACATACATACATACATACATACATACATACATACATGGAGGATTCACCTTAGTGAAATGTTAAATCATCTAGTATTCAAGGAGAAAATTATATCATTCTTTTAGTCACGTTGTTTTTGATATTCTTAGAAGTCACTGAATTTCCTTTAGATACCCTTGGAAGTGTATGAATCACTTTAGATACCCTTGGAAGAGTCACTGAATTCACTTTAGATACCCTTGGAAGAGTCATTGAATTCACTTTAGATACCCTTGGAAGAGTCATTGAATTCACTTTAGATACCCTTGGAAGAGTCATTGAATTCACTTTAGATACCCTTGGAAGAGTCACTGAATTCACTTTAGATACCCTTGGAAGAGTCATTGAATTCACCTTAGATACCCTTGGAAGTGTCATTGAATTCACTTTAGATACCTTTGGAAGTGTCATTGAATTCACCTTAGATAACCTTAGAAGTGTCATTGAATTCCCCTTGGATACCCTTGAAAGAGTCATGAATTCCCTTTGGATACCCTTGGAAGGGTCACTGAATTCACCTTAGATACCTTGGAAGAGTCATTGAATCCACCTTAGATACCCTTATTAGGGTTATGAATTCACCTATAAAGCTTATAACTTATTACAGAGGAATTTAAGTTCAATAACAGAAAATTAAAATGAATGCATTAATTAAATGTACAGGCACTAATTCGTGTGAAAAACTAAACTTTATCTCCTATGCGACCTACCTTTCGTGAGCCAGCCTCTGCAGAACAAGACATATTCCGAAACTGGCTTCAATTAGCATCGCAAAAGACTTTGCAACTAGTTGCATTAAGAAGACGAATCGGCCAGCAGTTCAGCAGCTAAACTCAAAAGGCTCTTCTAGTCAGAAGTTGTGTGTTTCCCTTGAGCCAGAGAATGCATTCGGCTCACTAAACTGGTCATGAATTCTTGGAGCAGGACATCGCAATTAGCTATTGGGAATTTGTTACTGTAGCACGACTGGCTAGTTCATTAGTTTCATGAAAAAAGATGGCAGGTTATGTAACTTCACTGAAATTAATTAAGTAAATCATTGATTAATTAATAATAATAATAATAATAATAATATAATAATAATAATAATAATAATAATAATAATAATATATGCAGAGACTCAAGGCGATACTCAAGTCAAGAACTCAACGCCGGAAATATGATAAAAGCCATAAACACATGGGCAGTGCCAGTAATCAGATACAGCGCAGAATAGTGGAATGGACGAAACAGAACTCCACAGCATAGATCAGCAGAAAACAGGAACATATGAACAATACACAAGAGCAAATACGGACAGACTATA
The DNA here is from genome assembly GCF_015104395.2 of Macrobrachium nipponense. Lineage (NCBI taxonomy): Eukaryota > Metazoa > Arthropoda > Malacostraca > Decapoda > Palaemonidae > Macrobrachium > Macrobrachium nipponense. The sequence continues at coordinate 7,650,529 of NC_087204.1, forward strand.
CATAACACGAAAGGAAGGAGGAGAGGACTACTAAGTATAGAGGACTGCGTCAACATCGAGAACAGAGCACTGGGGCAATATCTGAAAACCAGTGAAGACGAGTGGCTAAAGAGTGCATGGGAAGAAGGACTAATAAAAGTAGACGAAGACCCAGAAATATACAAAGACAGGAGAATGACAAAACAGAACAGAGGACTGGCACAACAAACCAATGCACGGACAATACATGAGACAGACTAAAGAACTAGCCAGCGATAACACGTGGCAATGGCTACAGAGGGGAGAGCTAAAGAAGGAAACTGAAGGAATGATAACAGCGGCACAAGATCAGGCCTTAAGAACCAGATATGTTCAAAGAACGATAGACGGAAATAACATCTCTCCCATAAGTAGGAAGTGCAATACGCAAAAATGAAAACCATAAACCACATAGCAAGCGAATGTCCGGCACTTGCACAGAACCCAGTACAAAAATGAGGCATGATCAGTAGCACAAGCCCTCCACTGGAGCCTGTGCGAAGAAACATCAGCTACCTTGCAGTAATAAGTGGTACGAACACCAACCTGAAGGAGTTTTTTTGTGATAGAAAACGATCAGGCAAAGATCCTCTGGGACTATGGTATCAGAACAGATAGGGTGATACGTGCAAATAGACCAGACGTGACGTTGATTGACAAAATCAAGAAGAAAGTATCACTCATTGATGTCGCAATACCATGGGACACCAGAGTTGAAGAGAAAGAGAGAGGAAAAATTGATAAGTATCAAGATCTGAAAATAGAAATATGAAGGATATGGGATAGCCAGTGGAAATCGTACCCATAATCATAGGAGCACTAGGCACGATCCCAAGATCCCTGAAAAGGAATCTAGAAAAACTAGAGGCTGAAGTAGCTCCAGGACTCATGCAGAAGAGTGTGATCTAGAAACGGCGCACATAGTAGAAAAGTGATGGACTCCTAAGGAGGCAGGATGCAACCCGGAAACCCCACACATAAATTAGTCTAGTAGATTAGGAAAAAATCATGCACTTTTTGAACAGATTATCAAAATTTGGCTCCTAGAGATTTTTTGGATGCTCTTTCTAATAAGATGAGGAGACAAAAAGTGACATTTTCAAAATGGCAAGCCTAAAATAGACCTATGCCTATAACTTCTGTTGTAAGTCAGGTAGAAACAAGATTTTAGTAGCTTTAACCTATATTGATTCAATGTGTCCTATCACGTGCTGCTACCAGACCAGTTCAACATGTGTGGCATTCATCTTGGAAATCCAAGATGGCTGCCCATGAAGTTACCTTTATGTATAAATTCGTGGTAGGAGAGACGGAAATATGATCTTGGTGTCCAAACCTGTGTTCTAATGTGTGATCTGTCTTCCAGGTAACTCAAAAATTAAATATATGTGGCAGCCATTTTGAAAATTCAATATGGCTGCCTCCAAATTAAACTTTTGTGCATACATTGATGATAGATACTTCATGGTTTGCATGATTTCCTGAGTAAACCATATAGAAGGGTGGTGCTTTATGTTTTTCAGGTGTGTCATCCATCTCTTTGTCTTATATCCTGTCTGTATATCCATATGTCCTTCTGACTGGCTGTCTGTCTGTCTATCTGTTTTTGTATATGTCTTTCAATCTGTTTAAACATCTAATTTCCTGTTCATTTATTTCAGGTGCATAAATATCAAATACAATTATATAGCCAAACCCTTCATGAAGCAATCGCCCTGAATGTTGTACATACAGTATATAGACTAGTGGTGGTGGTAGTTGTAGTTGCTAACAGTTTAACCATAGAAAATGTCTGAAATGTGAATGCAAGTAGATCCAGTGGAAGGAGCTGCCATGCAGAAAACTGCTAAACCCTCAACAGATTGGACATTATGTATTTATGCCAGGTTATGAAACCAAATGAGAAACTTAAACTCCAGGTGGTAAAACACAACGAAGAGACAGTGAATGTAGTTACAAAAGGTTAGCAGGAAAATATATATGAATTTGAAACAACTTGGATGTGTTCCATTGGATATCGACATTAATTAAAAGACTGGACAATGGCAAAGGAATTGAAGCAACGCTACAAGAAAATGATGCCAAGTTTCACAGTCATGTGAAGGCCTTTTCAACAACCAGAAGCTACAGAGGGCTAAAGAAAGAAAGCAAAGCAGGAGGTTGGCTGTCAACCAAGCCCAGCAAAAAAGAAGCTTAGATTAAGCAGTGACAGCATGCCAAAAGCAGAGTTATGCTTCTTCTGTGAGAAAGATGAGAGTGAAGCACCTTTGATCAAAGCAATGTCACTAAATGTTGATCGCAGAGTCCGAGAGTATGCTCATATACTACAAGACAGGAAAAACTTTTCGGCAAACTTTCTGCTGGAGATTTTGCCAGCTCGTGATGCTGTTTATCACCACAAATGCATGACAGATTTGTAACAACAAAGTTAGGGAAAAGAAGAATATTGATGACAGTGGAACAAAAGATGCTTTCAACACTGGGCTAGTTCTAAGTGAAGGTGGTTTCACACATAGAAGAAGCAGAGAGGTGAATCACTTCCAGTATTTAAACTTGCAGACCTAGGGAAAATGTATGATGCAAGAATGGCTAAAATAGATCCAACATATACCCAAAAGGTGCATACGACTAGACTTAAAGAAAAGTTGTTAGCTCTATTCCAGACCTCATGGGCCCATAGTGAGGGAAGAGATATAATATTGATGTTTGACAGAGATATTGGAAAGGCTATCCGCATTGCTTGTACATATGCTGATGAGGAAGTATTCGATTTGATGCATGCAGCTAAAATAGTTCGCAGAGATATACTTTCCCATGATACTCATTTGATGGTTACTTTGAGCCAGGATGTGAAAAGAATGTGGTCCCAAGAAGTCTTCTTGTCCTTGTAAAGATGATATTACAAGGACCTTGTATCAAAGATCAAACAATGTGATGATGATGCTATGACCAAAATAGCCCTTTGTCTGTCACAGCTACTGATTTTTAATACGAAGAAGACCTCAAGAGAAGCTTCATCTACAAGACATCAGAAGTGCAGAGAGACACCATTTTCGATCTATGCAGCCCTACTCATCATGCAAAAACTCGACAAAAGAAGTCTTGTTGATACTTTGTTTAGTCATGGACTCTGTATATCATATGGAACGCACTCAAGAGCTCTCAACAGCTCTTGCCAATGGTGTCATCAAGCAGTTGAACAAGATGGTGTGTCTGTCCTACAACTCTAAGAAAGGGCATATTCACTGTTGGGGCAGTAGACAACATCGACCATAACACTTCCTCAAGAACATCAAAGGATTCATTTCATGGAACAGCTGTTTACCATAATTCAGTTTCCTACTGTATCTAATCCTGGAACTGAAAGAACCAAAATCTGTATTGAACCAAACCAAGGTAAAATTGCTACCATTGCCAGTGATTACTCAAAGATTCCTCCACTGGAAATGCCCAGTTCAGAGCCAATGGTTCCAAGACAGGAGAGGTGAAACCAAAAGCTTCACAAATATTGCCAATATGGCAAAAGAACAAGAATACCTCTGGCTTGAAACAGTTGGTGAGAAATTGGAAAAGGACAAACTTGATCCAAATGACCATGTTTCATGGGCAGCCTACCACGCAAGTAGGCTAAACAACAGAACAAATAAGACCACCTTACCCCTATAGCTCTACTCCCACTATTCACAGAGTAGGCCCACACTGCAGCTATGATTTCACATTCTATGGAACTGGTAACAAAAGCCACTGCAAATCTCAACCCAGGCCAGGTCCCTGTAATCACAGTGGACCAACCATTGTTTGCTATTGCAAAAGAATCCAGTGGGCATTTCCAGAGAGGTTTGGTGAGAGCAAAATTGTTATCATGATGGGGGGACTGCACATTGAAATGAATGTAATGAAGCTGTTGGGAGATCTTCTTGATGGAAGTGGATGGAGCAGTATTGTAGTCCAGGCTGGTGTTACCACTTCAGGGCGTGCAGAAAGCTATTCTAAAAGGCTCACACGTGACCAGGTCACGCTATTTGCATCAAGTTACATCTGCTGCATTACATATACTGAAGAAAGAAGCATATGCATCCTACCTGTCATCACTTGCTCCATATGAAGTGCCAATGTCTTTCCACAGGTGGGGTTGATTCAAGAGTCAAGAGTACACCTCAGTTTCAGTACTGGAATATGGTGCAGGAGTTGGAGCTACTTGCATTGCAGTATATCCGTTCTCTACGTGAAGGCAATTTTTGATCTCTATGTTGAGTGCCTTGGACAGCTAGTTCCATTTTCGGAACCAGGCTAAAGTCATGGATGTCATGGATTCCAAGCAAGGTAGTTTCTGATGTTTTTCATGATCATACCAAAGTCCTGGGCCCGCTGGCTTCCCATATTCACATTAGAGACATGGTACAGCTACCAGAGAAGTGTCCAACAACCTACTTTGTTCCAATTCAAGCAAGGTCATTTTGTTGTACAGAGGTCAGATCACCTGTTTTCTCTCATGGCCTTGGACCAAGCGCACGAGCAAATGAATGCCAAAATCAAAAGGAGATGGCGGTATCATAGGTCTGACGGAGAACTCAGCTGCCATGCAAAAGTGGGCTACTGCAGGACCAGAGGTGTTAGAATCAACTGAGGAGTTTGAAACTCATTCCAGCTTTCAAATCAAGAAAGGGTATGTCTGCATCATGATCAAGGACCATCAACGCAGGCAAAGTTTGCTGAGGATGTGAGAGCAATAGTAAATACCTTTCAGAAACTTGAAAATCCTTTCAATGAAGAAAGCCAAGACCTCATAGCACTTGATACCAAAGAAGTCATGCCCAAAGAAGTAGTTTGTCATCCAGTCTATCAATACTAGGAAAGGCACAATATGAAACCTTTGTTGAGGACAGACTTGTAAAGGCTCAGCACTTCTCACTGATATTATACCCAAGAATAATGTGCCTTTATTCCAGAGAAAACGAGTCAGGGCAGTTTCAAGAAACAGGTTTCAAATATCTGCCCTTAAAAGCAATGTTGAGCTATTTTCACGGATGTACATTGCTTGTCAAACCAGAGAAGGGAACATGGATGAATTTTTCAGACATGAAAACCAGGCTGTCCCACCTGCTCTGTCTGATATGGGAGATTAAGGGGCATGTACCAAGTTCGATCTCATCGGATGCCTGCATCAGCAAACCTCTGCCATACATGAAATTCTTCCTTCTTCAACTGCCAAAATCTTAGACGGTTTTTCAGTTGTGGTAAACATGCTGGCACCAAAAGGCTGTGCAACCTTTGTAGAGTACGCAGACCAAGTTTTCCTGCCATACATACAGAAGAACCTTGAGGTAGCAAGTCGACTGGACTTGTTTGGCACATATTCCAACTAACTGGCAGAGTTTTTGCGTGTAGAAGATAACAAAACAGATTTGTACCATTTTCTTGTCCAAATATATTGCCGATCATCCGTTCCCGGGTAAAACTGTATACAGCACACTGGACACTGAAGTTGTGCCTGATGTTGGAGAAAACACGACAACACCCTCTATCCAAGTAATCATGAGGAGGCTGACACCAGGCTACTTCTGCATGCCCAACACTGTGCTCAACAGGGCCATAAGACAGTTCTTATACGAACTGCGGATACAGATGTGGTGGTTACTTGCTGTATCTACATTTCACCAGCTGCCACTAGAACAGCTTTGGATTGCCTTTGGAATGAAAAAATCAATTAAAGTGATTCCGGTGCACAAAATTGCAAATGATCTTGGGGAACAGAAGTCAAAAGCTCTCACATTCTTCCATGCACTTACAGGGTGTGACACCTGCTCATCCTTTGGAAACATAGGAAAAAGAACAGCATGGAATATATGGTCAGCCTATCCAGGCAAGGCAAAAGAAGCCTTTGTAAAACCTCTCAAAGGCTATTGGAGATATATCAGATGATGATTTCCAACTGGTGCAACGTTAGGTTGTCCTACTGTATGATCGCACCAGTGAGTGTCAAAAAGTCAATGAATTACGAAAGGCTTTGTTTGCCAAAGGTAGACAGCTGGATCGTATCCCTCCAACAAGGAAGCTGCCCTGAGGGGAACATTGTAAGACGGGAGCAACCTTCCAGGGGGGCAGGTATTTCAACTTCGCATTTCATTATTATTATGGCATTATACATATTTTATTCATCCTTTTGATTTGATTTTAACTTATGTTATTGGGTTAAAGGCATTGACACCTCATCATAGTCTTATTTTTTGTTTTTTGTTCTACAATATTAAATGGTAACTTATTACTTATCCTATTTTAGGTATGGGCCAGTCTCTGGTTGCAATGCAACAGATTCCCATCACCTGAGCAATGGGGATGGAGCAAGGTGAATGATGAATGGTTACCCTATTGGACTTCTCTTCCAGAGGCAGCAAAATCCTGTCAAGAGCTGATAAAATGTGGTTGCAAGAAATCGTGCAGGCCTCCATGCAAGTGTTCTCTGGCTACACTGCCATGTACTGAACTCTGTTATTGTAGAGGAGCCTGCTGAGCAAATGGATACATCAGGAGAAGTTTGATAACTTTGACATGGCTTGTCATTGCCTGTTACACCTGTTTTGGACTAGTTTTAATATCATGTTTGCATAAGTTATAGATGCTGTAGATTTACCTCCTTTTGACAGTATTCACAGTGTTTGTCATTGGTTAAAACAAATTATGTTCCTTACACAAATAGTACAGTAGTTAAAAGATCATTTTTCTCAGGTTTATAGTTTGTGATGAGGACAATGTAACTTTGATGATGTATTAAGAGAAATCTAATTAAGTTTAGTCATTATAGATATATTACTATTTCAAACTATATACTGTATTATTATGATTGTGTGTTTGAGTAAACAAGATGAATACTCAAATGTGATATAACTATTTTTGAGAAATAAACACTTTTACTATAGCTTCAAACACTTTTACATATGCCTAAAGATTAAATTTTTTTCTGATGCATCTATTACTGTGTTAAATTGTTGGCTGCACTTTTGACTGTCTATGGAACAACCTTGTAATGCACCTCAGAAAAATCCTTTTTGTCATTAATATGTTGATGCACTCTTTGAGACATTTCCCAAGATCAAGCTTGTACATTAAATTAAATTATTAAATAAATGTTATAAAATGTTGACTTTACTGGCAGCCATCTTGAAAGGTGTTCTATTTATTTAGTTTTGGTAAAAAACAGTGCATTATGGTCATTGTACTTCAAAAAGTATCAAGATAATTAATTATATTTCCTAAAAAACAAACATCGGGGCAAAAAATTTTAAAAAGTGGCAAATATAAGGCGGCCATTTTGAAAAATGTCTTTATCAGGGGTCACAGTGCTCAGATCACTTGTCTCCTCATCTATATTGGAAAGACCACATAAAACTCATAAGAAACCAAATTTTGGTTATCTATTCAAAAAGGCACAATTCCTACTAGTTTTTGACCTAATCCACTAGACTAAATACCACCCAGTCGAATTGGAGGACTGTGATAGAGCAAAAAAAAAAATAAAAAACAAAAAACAATAATAATAATAAAACTTGAAAGCAAACCGACAAATCACAATAATAATAAAAACTAATTAATAAATTACTATTATTATTATTATTATTTTTTTTTTTTTTTTTTTTTTTTTTTTGCTCTATCACAGTCCTCCAATTCGACTGGGTGGTATTTATAGTGTGGGGTTCCGGGTGCATCCTGCTCCTTAGGAGGTCCATCACTTTTCTTACTATGTGTGCCGTTTCTAGATCACACTCTTCTGCATGAGGCCCGGAGCTACTTCAGCCTCTAGATTTTCCAGATTCCTTTTCAGGGATCTTGGGATCGTGCCTAGTGCTCCTATGATTATGGGTACGATTTTCCACTGGCATATCCCATATCCTTCTTATTTCTATTTTCAGATCTTGATACTTATCCATTTTTCCCTCTCTTTTTTCTCTTCAACTCTGGTGTCCATGGTATTGCGACATCAATGAGTGATACTTTCTTCTTGACTTTGTCAATCAACGTCACGTCTGGTCTGTTTGCACGTATCACCCTATCCGTTCTGATACCATAGTCCCCAGAGGATCTTTGCCTGATCGTTTTCTATCACTCCTTCAGGTTGGTGCTCGTACCACTTATTACTGCAAGGTAGCTGATGTTTCTTGCACAGGCTCCAGTGGAGGCTTTTGCCACTGAATCATGCCTCTTTTTGTACTGGTTCTGTGCAAGTGCCGGGCATTCACTTGCTATGTGGTTTATGGTTTCATTTTTCGTATTGCACTTCCTACATATGGGAGAGATGTTATTTCCGTCTATCATACTTTGAACATATCTGGTTCTTAGGGCCTGATCTTGTGCCCGCTGTTATCATTCCTTCAGTTTCCATTCTTTAGCTCTCCCTTTGTAGCCATTGCCCATTGTCATCGCTGGCTAGTTCTTTAGTCTGTCTCATGTATTGTCCGTGCATTGGTTTGTTGTGCCATTCCTCTGTTCTTATTTCTGTCTTTCTCCTGTCTCTGTATATTTTTCTGGGTCTTCGTCTACTTTTATTAGTCTTCTTCCCATGCACTCTTTAGCCACCCTCGTCTTTCACTGGTTTTTCAGATATTGCCCCAGTGCTCTGTTTTCGATGTTGACGCAGTCCTCTATACTTAGTATCCTCTCCCTCCTTCCTTTCGTGTTATGTATAGTCTGTCCGTATTTGCTCTTGGGTGTAGTGCTTTGTGTATTGTCATTTGTTTCCTGGTTTTCTGATCTATGCTGCGGAGTTCTACCTTCGTCCATTATTATTATATTATTATTATTATTATTATTTTTTTTTTTTTTTTTTTTTTTTTTTTTTTGCTCTATCACAGTCTTACAATTCGACTGGGTTGTATTTATAGTGTGGGGTTCCGGGTTGTCATCCTGCCTCCTTAGGAGTCCATCACTTTTTCTTACTATGTGTGCCGTTTCTAGGATCACATCTTCTGCATGAGTCCCTGGAGCTACTTCAGCCTCTAGTTTTTCTAGATTCCTTTTCAGGGATCTTGGGATCGTGCCTAGTGCTCCTATGATTATGGGTACGATTTCCACTGGCATATCCCATATCCTTCTTATTTCTATTTTCAGATCTTGATACTTATCCATTTTTTCCCTCTCTTTCTCTTCAACTCTGGTGTCCCATGGTATTGCGACATCAATGAGTGATACTTTCTTCTTGACTTTGTCAATCAACGTCACGTCTGGTCTGTTTGCGCGTATCACCCTATCCGTTCTGATACCATAGTCCCAGAGGATCTTTGCCTGATCGTTTTCTATCACTCCCTCAGGTTGGTGTTCGTACCACTTATTACTGCAAGGTAGCTGATGTTTCTTGCACAGGCTCCAGTGGAGGGCTTTTGCCACTGAATCATGCCTCTTTTTGTACTGGGTCTGTGCAAGTGCCGAGCATTCACTTGCTATGTGGTTTATGGTTTCATTTTTCATATTGCACTTCCTACATATGGGAGAGATGTTATTTCCGTCTATCGTTCTTTGAACATATCTGGTTCTTAGGGCCTGATCTTGTGCCGCTGTTATCATTCCTTCAGTTTCCTTCTTTAGACTCTCCCCTCTGTAGCCATTTGCCAGTGTCATCGCTGGCTAGTTCTTTAGCTGTCTCATGTATTGTCCGTGCATTGGTTTGTTGTGCCAGTCCTCTGTTCTGTCTGTCTTTCTCTGTCTCTGTATATTTCTGGGTCTTCGTCTACTTTTATTAGTCCTTCTTCCATGCACTCTTTAGCCACTCGTCTTCACTGGTTTTCAGATATTGCCCCAGTGCTCTGTCTCATGTATTGTCCGATTGTTTGTTTGTGCCAGTCCTCTGTTCTGTGTCTTTCTCCTGCGTATATTTCTGGGTCTTGGGGGGGCTACTTTATTAGTCCTTCTTCCCATCACTCTTAGCCCTCTCTTCATGGTTTTCAGATATTGCCCAGTGCTGTTCTCAATGTTGACGCAGTCCTCTATACTTAGTAGTCCTCTCCCTCCTTCCTTTCGTGTTATGTATAGTCTTCCGTATTTGCTCTTGGGTGTAGTGCTTTGTGTATTGTCATATGTTTCCTGGTTTTCTGATCTATGCTGCGGAGTTTCTGCCTTCGTCCATTCCACTATTCCTGCGCTGTATCTGATTACTGGCAACTGGCCCAATGTGTTTATGGCTTTTTATCATATTTCCTCCATTGAGTTTTGACTTGAGTATCGCCTTGATCTCTGCATATTCTTTCCTGATCGTGTCCTTCATCTCTTGGTGTTTTATATCCCCTCCTTCCATTATTCCCAGGTATTTGTATCCTGTCTCATCTATGTGTTTGATGTTGCTCCCATCTGGTAGCTTTATCCCTTCAGTTCTCGTTACTTTGCCTTTTGTATGTTGACTAAGGCGCATTTTTCTATTCCAAACTCCATCCTGAGGTCCCCAGATACAATCCTTACAGTCGGATTAGGGTATCTATTTCCTTATGCTCTTACCATACAGCTTGATGTCGTCCATGAACATCAGATGGTTGATTCTGTTGCCTCTTTTCTTGAGTTGGTAGCCGGCATCCATCTTCTGTATACTTTTGTCATGGGAATCATGGCTACTACGAAGAGTAGTGGGGACAGTGAGTCGCCCTGGAAGATCCCTCGCCTGATATTAACCTCTGCTAGTCTTATTCCAGAGCTTGTAAGTATTGTATTCCAGTTGCGCATTGTATTTTTGAGGAAGCTGATGGTGTTTTCCTCTGCCCCATATATTTTCAGGCATTCTATTAGCCATGTGTGTGGTATCATGTCGAAGGCTTTCGTATAGTCTATCCATGCCATGCTTAGGTTGGTTTTCCTTCTCCTACTGTTCTTCATTACCATTTTGTCTATCAGGAGCTGGTCTTTTGTGCCCCACACTTCCTTCTGCAGCCTTTCTGTTGGTGGGGGATGGTGTTTGTCTCCTCTATGGTAGTTATATAGCCTTTCACTGATGATACCTGTTAGTAACTTCCACATTATTGGTAGGCAGGTGATAGGACCTGTAGTTTACTGGCTATATTTTCCCTTACTCTTGTCTTTTGTACTAAGGATGTTCTTCCTGTGGTCATCCATTTGGGTGCTTGATGATTTGAGATACAATGCTGGAGTTGTTTTTCTTCTATTCGTGGGTGTAGGGCCTTGAAGTTTTTGAGCAGTATCCATGGACTTCATCGGACCTGGGGCTTTCCAGTTTGGCATTTTCTTTAGTTGGTGTCTGACGTGTCTGTCGTGGATCTCTGTGAATCTTTGTTTTTATTCTCCCTGTTTCTTCTTCCTTGACTTCCTGGAGCCATGTTGCATGTTTGTTGTGTGATACCGATTGTCCCATATGTTTTCCCAGAGTCTCTTACTTGGTTCGGCTTCAGGAATTTCTGGGTGGTTGTCTTCCCCTCTTAGTTGGCTGTACAGTCTTTTCTGGTTGGTTCCGAATAGTTTGTTCTGTTGGTATCCCTTATTCTGTTCGTGTACCGTTGGATCTTATGTGCTTTGGCCTTAATCCTCTGTTTTACGTCTTCTATGTGTTGTTTAGTCCCCTCTCTTGTACTTTGTATTTCTCGTTGAGTCCTCCCTTGTTTTCTTGCTTCTTAGCCTTTTTTCTGCCATCTCTTTCAGTTTACTCAAGTCAGATCTCATCACCATGATTTGCTTTTCCAGGCGCCTTTTCCAAGGAGGTTGCTGTTTTGGTTTCTGTTGGGTTGGTTGTGCTGGTGGTGTTGGTGTTCGATTCCCCATCAGTTCTGCTGCTAATCTTGCTCTTGCATATGCCAAGTTGTTTGCTTCTGTTATACTGGTGGGGTGTATTATGCCCATTATTTCATTGACCTCACTTGTTTTCTCCCTTAATTTCTTGGTGTTGTACACTTTCATGGAGGGGATCTTTGTTCTCTCTGTATCTGGCTCCATCCATTGTCTAATCTTTTCTACCCATTCCGTTCTCTCTGTTACTTCGTCGGTGCTTCGTCGTGTGACGTTGTTTGATACCTCATCATCCCTGTCGTCTTCTGTGGCATCGTCTCTCAGTTCGTCTTCATGTAATTCGTTGTCGTGTGACATTTCCCTTTCCAGTTCTTAATCTTTCTGTTGGGAGAGCCAGTTCTTTTTCTTTATGTTCCTTACTTGGTCTGCCAGCCTCTGCTCTGTTTGGGGGGTGTTATTCCTCTCATTCCAGAGGTTGACCAACCTTCTTCTGTATCCTCTCTCCGTCGGGTTGCTTCTGATGTAGCATCTCCATATTTCCTTATTTTCTTTTCTCCTGTCCATTTCTTCCTTTTTGCCATCTGTAGCTCCAATCTCAGGCTGTTGATTACTCTCGATGTGGTGATCAGTTGCTGAAGTGACGACCTCCAAGTACCTGACCGTCTTCCCCTTCATTGGGTTGAATACCTGGTTGCCGGACGAAGCTCCTCTGTTGCAGAGGGTTCCATTTACGTCGTTGTCGTTTATTCCTTCATTTCTTCCATGATTGCTGAGTTTGCTATTTAAAACAAACCCTAGCTGGACCCTACCCCATCAGGGATAGGTACTCATTTACAGCTGAGTAGACTGAGGAAATTATGGTAAAGATCCTTTTCCAAGGAATCAACGCGAGGAGAGCGGTCACCCATCCAACGACTGGACCAGCCCCAATGTTGCTTAAAACCTTCACTTAAGCCTATTGACGACCTAACCCACTCCTCACGCCCACATTTATTATTATTATTATTATTATTATTATTATTATTATTATTATTATTATTATTATTATTATTATTATTATATTATTATTATAGAAATGGCATTCAGAGTTTATTTCAAGGGTAAATAAAAGAAAAATCAAAATATAAAACAAAAAAGTTGAGAGGTGAACAAAACAATAAATATGTTGAATGTAATGGCCATTTCGAACGGGCATCCAGAGTATCTGTTTGCGGGTTCGAACCCTGCAAGGGACTTTAGAACTTAATCATATCCCTAGGTGGGTATTGTGATTATGAAAATTAGAAGACAACTAATATGGCAAAAAAAAAAATGTTTATAGATAAATATATAAATGAACAATCTCAAAAAACTTCAACACATCTCCATGAAAAATATCGTTCGCCACACTCCAAATTCTCCGAAAAACGAAAAGGATTACCACTGGGAATAGTAGGTATTTGAGACTGAAAAAAAGTGAATCCTATTGAAGAGAAAGTTGGATGAAGAATAAAAAGACAGGGAGTGAAAATGAAGTCTCCAAGAGGATCCATGAAAATCTATCAAGGGGGACAACTTATGATAACTTTCCAGTTTTAAAATCAGTGTCGGCAAACCTCTCAGAAAGAGAGAGAGAGAGAGAGAGAGAGAGAGAGAGAGAGAGAGAGAGAGAGAGGGGGGCGAGGGGGGGGGGGGGGGGGGGGGGGGGGGGGGCCGTCCTGTTGTTGAAATTTAGATTATATTAACACACCTCAGTAAGCTATTCTTTTGAATAACCGAGACCTCCATTGACAACATACAAATGCAAATGTATTCCATTGACAAAGTCTCTAATGTCCTGATTTCTTAGCATTTTCGACACTGAAAACCTCGACGTTCGTAACAGGGATTAAAACGATAATCTCTTCGCAGGTGGTAATCGTAAACACACTCCCATGTGAATGATGTCACTTTGGGTATTTTTTCCCTAATTCATATTATTACTAAGACTATAACATGCAACATACCATGTTATCACTGTATGCAAGCGTGAATGTGTTTATGTAATTAACTAATGCATCTGAATATGTAAGCCCGGATTTTTTTCTCAGAGCAATTTGACAGGAAGTTTGCTTCATAATGTTAAATTCATCATCATAGTTTCCTCTTCTGTTATATCAACAGGTTGATGAGGCCTGAATGATGTCGTAATTTAGACGATTTTCCCTTTGTTTGATATTCATAGCCGGGGAATAGGGTAGAAGGTTATATCTCTAGTAGAACCATTAACATTCAGTCCTTTCTGTGATAATTAATTAACCTCTTCCCGGCAATTTAGATGGGCGTTCTGATTTGGCACCGCGTTCCATCGAGATTGGATATGAGAAAGAAAAACGTTTTACTTGACGGAATAATATTATAGTTCCCATAGTTCCCTGGCTCTTGACACTCATTAAAAATCAAACGTTAACGGTATTACAAGTTGTGGACGAAATAAACCGTACTCATTACGATACAATGATTCAAACAATATGCTATAAACGGTAATTGTGGGAAGCCACTCATCTGAAAGAATTCGTCATCTGAATGAGCAGAAAGTCTCGAAATTTTATACGTCCACGTCAGTCTCTAGATGTCTTAAATTTATTAGTTTCGGGTTTTTATTTTTTGTCATGAATAAAAAAAAATTACAGAATATGATGATTCTGGCAGGAAAAGTGGCGTCATTTCAGAATTTCCTTGTGGGGGAGGGGGAGGGGGGGAGGGTTTAGAATTTATGACAGGCTATGGGTTCGGTGCCGAGCGAAGCGAGCCCTACCAGGGGGGTAGGGGGGGCGCTGTAACGGCCGCGAAAAAAAGAAAAAATTTGCGCGCATTTCGGATGAATTTTGAAGTGAATTTTACTTACATTATTATTATTATTATTATTTATTATTATTATTACTTCAAAGGTTAAGGGGGCAAACAAAGTGTTGTGGGGGGAGGGGGGGCATCAATGTCTTGAGGGGGACAAGGGCCCATAGCCCCCATCCACCAATGACGTCACTGGGTAGGAATACTAACCATCTCTCACTCAGCGTATGTTCATATATTCTTGTGTTTTTATATGTTGTGTAAATGTATGTATGTATGTATGTATGGTACTTATGTATGCATGTATATATATAATTATATATATATATATATATATATATATATATATATATATATATATATATATATATATATATATATATATATATATATTAGTTTCGTAAGAAGAGGCTCATAGAGCAGCCCCGCAAAGAGCTTAGAGAAAAGGTCTCAAGAATTTGACGGAAATAAATCTTCTCTCACGGAAACCACTCAAAGTTTGTCTGTCACTGACTAATGGTTGGTTACCCGATATCTTCCTGCATCGTAAATCTCGTTTCCATGGGAACGCCTTTTCAATAAACCGAAGTCTTTTTTAATATTAGTTTTTCTACTTTTTTAAAAAGAAAAAAGACTAGAAAATATGATTACATTTACTCTTTTTTTTAAGCTTAGAAATATTACTTTTTCAACATTTTTTAAGTTTAGAAATATTAATTTTTCTACTTTTAAAAAAATTTTATAAATATTACTTTTTCTACTTTTTTTTTAAAGTTTGGGAACATTCATTTGTCAATTTTTAGATTTGCATTTCCAGGTAGTGTTTTTGCATCCTCAATTCGGTCTTTATGAAGCAGTTTCAGCAAGAAGATAAACTGGCGAGAGAGAGAGAGAGAGAGAGAGAGAGAGAGAGAGAGAGAGAGAGAGAGCTGGGGTCGATGTATGAAAAAATATTGGTTCAATGTATTTAAACAATTTCAGTAAAACGCACAATTGTTTTTCTCAAAGATAATAAGTAAATCGTGATATAACACTTCCTAGATTAGCTGACTCTAGTATATATCATTCGACTCCAAGGCGTCTGATGAGGCTATACTACCTAACAATGATTTACAATAATAATATTGCATCCATACTTTATGACGTCTATTTTTCATCTGGAATGCTAAAAAATTTAAATCATACGAATTTGTCACAGAGCAAAGAAGATAAATAAAAGTACTGTGTGACAGCATGATTAGTTACCTTCTCAAGATAATCCAAGAGTTTTATGACTTCTCTCTCTCTCTCTCTCTCCTCTCTCTCGCTCCTCTCTCTTTCATTTTCTCATTTGAAGTTAATTTAAAAGATAAGTTTACACACTCGTCCCTTGCCAACGAGAGGAAGACACAATATTCCTGTCATAAGTGACGTTGGAAGTCATCATCAGAATTTCGACATTTTCGTTGCATTAAGACGACGACAGAGTGGTAGACAAACTTAAACGCGATATTAAATCCCTATAGGGACCTAATATGCAAAGCGTATCAGAAAGAAAAATCGTCCAACTCTCTGTAGGGTGGACGTACTCTTAGAAGTTCTCCAGACTTTCCATTAAAACGTTATCCCAGAGGGACACCCTCTAAGCTGCGTAACGTCAGTTTGCGAAGTTTATTTCCATCCGGACGACAAATATGATTATTCATTGTATCAAAGCATCCGTTAAACCCTTTGTACTTCTGCTCTGCGTAAGAGCGACTGTTAGTGGTCCTATGAGTACCGTAGTCTAAATAATGTAATGACTATGATAATGAATATTACACAGTAAAGTAAAAGCGAGGATATCCGTACAAACTTTCGGTCCTTGTTGGGACTGGGAGTGGGGCAGTTGGGGGGGGGGGGTTGGGGGGGGGGGGGGGGGGGCAAATTTTAAAGATTTAATATATAGTCAATTGGCATCCCGTTTTCAAGTAATACATGAAATATATTCCATCTAATCCTCGAACTTTAGTTACCAAACTATTAGGCTAAATGCCATCACTCATATGCATACAATATAGATTTCTTTTCAGAAATGGAAATTTATTGGTTAATTAAATCCCGTATCCTACCTAACCGTTTTACCAAGGAATAAAATGTTAACGTAACTAGAGATGCCGAGTCCCGGTTACAAGCGATACAGACTTTGGTTAAAAGAGATGCTGAATTCTCTGTTTACAAGAGATGCTGAATCCTCTGTTAAAAG
>NC_087204.1:7672293-7687005 GCF_015104395.2 Macrobrachium nipponense
GATTATAGCCATCTTCTGCATATAACAAAATCATCATCATCTTTTATTCTTCAAAGAACAGGTAATCTTTACAAATAAAAACATTAGTAAAGATTACATCTCAGAAAGCTTAGATTATTTTTCTAGGCCTATAAATCATTTTGCAACATACAGACAGCTTAAACACAGCTGAAACTTCAACATTCAAAGAAAACTGGTTGTAATTCATATTCCTCAAAGAACAGGCGATCTCTACAAATAAATTCATGAGTAACAGATTACATCTCAGATGGCTTAGATTATTTTTGTAGGCCTGTAAAACATTTTCCAACATACAGGCAGCTTAAACGCAGCCGAAATCTTCAACATTCAAATAAAACTTGTTTTAATTCATATTCCTACATTGAAATTGTTGTTATGACTGTTGAGCTTATTAGGTCTACTGTCATAATGCTGCAGACATGGTTATGTTGACCAGTCCGAGGAGGTTGAGTGTGCTTCATTGCTGGCACCGATAACCTTATCACAACCACACTTGAACTGAGCAAAGTAAAGATAAAAAAAAAATCAATTCAAATCACACAAATTAAGAATTAACAAATGCATAAAAGGGATCATATCATATTAACCATAAGGAAAATAAGGCTAGCTGTGAATTCACAAACTTTTCGACATGAATGACATTAAAATGAAAAAAAGAAAGAAAATAGCACTACTTGGCAACATCACGCTGTCTGAGAATATGGACGATACAAAAAGAATCATGTACCATAAGATTTGAGCCCCACTGTACGTGGAGGTCGTCATTCCCGCAGGACCTCGGCAAGATTTAGTGATGATCTCGTCATGGCGTTCCTCATCTCCGTCACCCTTATCACCTGGATAAAGATGGCACGGCTGATACGAAAGAGCTTCTTTACCGGATCAGTCGAGTTCCTTGGCGTGAATAAAAGACAGGAGGAATGCGCCGGAAAGGCCAAAGGCCAGATAATTAGGACGTGTCACCCCAGGAGGAAGGGCAGAAGGAGGAGACATAAAAAAAGAGGGAAATAATGCCCTCACAGACGGTACCCAAGATAATGACTTAAACAACTGTCACAGAAACATGTATAGATTCATTACCTTGTTGTATAAAGAGTGTAAGAATTAATATGTAACTTAAATCTAAGTAAACGATTGTCTTCATAGCCTATTCACAGCGACCTTGTTAACATTTTTGTGAGATTACATCAAATTAATGGTTTTGTAAAGCATTTTGACCACTTCTTGGTTTCTATGTCTTGTATAAGTTTACTTTGTGTCTGAGAGAAAACTGTTTTTAAATAAATAATAAAGTTAAACTGTTTTAAATAAATAAATAAAATTAAGTATCGAATATGGTATGTTATTTCCACCTGACTGATTTAAAGAAATAATACCTTCCAGTGTATCCTTAATATACTTTGTCCGGAACATAACCCAGTCATAATTGTTTATTCCAGTCTATGGCCATTTGAACAACATTATGTACTTTCTGATAGTAAACCAACAATGGAGAAATCTATTCTGTTAATTAATAAACACAATGCTCAGGTAAACATTAAAACTTCATTGTGAGACACATAAAGAAACGTTATACCATTTATAGGCGAGATTCCATCTCTGATGATTCATGATACCCTAACTTGAATATAAAAGAATCTTTCTCTAGAGAGAGAGAGAGAGAGAAAATGTTCATTTCAATTCAAGTTAAGGGTACCTGAACTCATCAGAAATAGGCATGCAAAATATGTATATATATATATATTATATATATATATATATATATAGATATATATATATACTATATATATATATATATATTATATGTATATACATACATACATACATAAATCATACATATATACTAACATTCATATATACATATATATATATATATATATATATATATATATATATATATATATATATATATATATATATATCTATATATATATATTATATATATATATATATATATATATATATATATATAGATATATATATATATAGATATATATATATATATATATATATATATATATATATATATATATATATATATATATATATATATTCATAGCCATATTAAACTATATTACTTTAACTGGATTCATTCGGTTTTTGGACAACAGAAATATTAATACAAACAAATAAAACGCTAGATCATCAAACACAAAACCCTTCAACTTGGTATGTGGCGGTTGGAAGCGAAAGAGGAATGATTTATTCAGGGAAAAAGTTATTTTTTTGTATTAGAGTACAATGCACTCAAAAACAAAAAAAGGCCTAGCAGCTAAAAATAAAAAAAAAACACAGCCCACAGTGAGACGTAAATATTTGGGATAAACTTTAGTTATTTCTCAACATTTTTGCCTCCCTTGAGATATTCCATATTTTTTAAAGCCCGCCCGATTTACACTGTCATCGACTCACATGTAATCATATATATATATATATATATATATATATATATATATATATATATATATATGATATATAATATATATCGTATATATATATATATATAATATATATATATATATATATATATATATTTCTTATATACTATATATATATATATATATATATATATATATATATATATATATATTTTTCATATATTTACAATATTTATATATATATATATATATATATATATATATATATATATATATATATATATATATATATAAATATATGACATTAATCAAAATAATAGCGTATGAAACCAGGCGGTAAAACATTAAAAAAAAAAAGCACGCATTTCTTTAAGCTCCCCTCATTCAATACGGACATTACATACATATTAGAAGGACATAAGGTTACAGTCTCTCTCAATCCCTCTTCTATTCCCCTTGATCGTGGGTGGGGAGTAAGGGGGCAACGTCCCTTGACAGGTGTCGGTGTCGTCAGGAGAAAAATAATTTCAATTAACGTCAGGGGATTAATTTCCATGTGACGGCCATCAGGCAATTTCTCTCTCGAGTCGTCAGATTCTGCAACTCGCTTTTCTATCGTTTTTTTTTTTAATTATTTTTTATTCATCAGAGGTGGGAAAAATGTCAGCTGAAATATTTATGGCTTAGTCTTCACCTGAGGCTTTTCAGCTGATATATAGGTTTTTTTTTTTTTTTTTTTTTTTTTTTTTTTTTTTAGGGAATGAGGTCAGAGGAGGGATACGAGTCCCACTTGAGTATGCAATCTTTTATGACAGGTGCTCGAATAAGCTTGCATATGCCATCAAAACATATTCATTTGTACTTCTCTGTCTAGGAAAAAACTATGGTCCATGAACATCTGCTTTCTAAAAAATAAATAGATAAGATATGCAGGCGAGAAAGCCCCGATTGTTTTAGGATGGTATCAGGAATCATTCTACATGTCATATTCACGCATAACAACAAGAAAAATATTCTATACTCTTTTTAACATAAAAGGAAAAACAATTTTAAAGAAATGTGCAAAACAGGAAAAGCTCCGGCGATTTCATTTTAGAAAGATTAAATTTCATCCAAGTCTCTCTCTCTCTCTCTCTCTCTCTCTCTCTCTCTCTCTCTCTCTCTCACACACACACACACACACACGCACTCTTTGTTTTCGCTATAATTATCTCTTCAACAGCTCCTTAAGAAAAACAAAAGTATTTTCTGATGAGGAAAATTCCTTATGGTCCATTAGTCAACAAAATAGCATGTTCTACATTTTTATTAAAACAAATATTAATGAAAATCAAGGAAAAAAATCAGAGAATAATTCCCCTTGTGTCAAGTTATGGAGAAGCAGAAAGTTTCGAAGACAGCTGAAAGTCGAAAGTTGCGACTTTTGGAAAGGGAGAACGCCATTTGACAGAAGGGAGGAAAGGTTTCTGAAACTTCACATCAGACCACGACTCTATTTGCATCAGTCCATTTATCTTTTTATTAATATCCCATATAGTTATTAGATGCTGGTCTTTTTATTATAATGAATAATCATCCACTTTATTCGGTCCCAACCATGAAAAGGAAATATAAGTAAATAAATAAAGTCTCTACTTGGGTCATCTGGGAGCTCTCTAGAATATGGACATCATAAATTTGGTAAACATAGCAGTGGTTTCAGATTTTACAGTCATTAAGAAGATAGGTGGACAATTCTTACTGTAATAAAAAAAATTTCAAATTTTTTTCAAAATCCCACTATAATAAAAAATTTTCGCATTCATCTCTTCGACTTATCAAGAACCGTTACAACGGAATCCTTGACTAGGTAATGCAATCACTTTCCAAGCTGCCAAAAGCTGTTATGAAGCTATATAATTGTTCACCCTTATCTTCTTAATAATTGTAAAATCTGGAATTCAGTGCTGTGTTTCAAAAATATATAATGCCATGATTCTGAAGATCTCCCAGATTACTCAAGTAGAGTTTATTTACATTTTTTTTACTTATAGTTCCTTTTGATAGTTAAGGTATGATTTTTTTTCAGCTTCTACATAAAGACAGTGCCAATAATCACATGAATGGTGCGTAATCAATTTAAAGCTAGATGGAAAAATGAAATCCTTTATCATACTGCAACATCCTACATCAGTTGACCAAAACATGCACTTTAATGTTTCCACGAAGAGGAAAATAGCTATCCGTTCCGATGTTGCCATAACTAAATTATTAAGACCATTTTTACCTGAAATTAGTGAATAGTAAGATCACACGGTGAAAACTTTCCTTAATCAAATAGAACATTTGTGTAATTATAAGAGACGCTCATTTTTAATGCTTAATTTATAAACGAATTTTACAGTAAAATTGTCAACTTTATTCAGTCCCAAAAAGTTCCTTCATTTTATTTCTATCATGTCTTTACTATCATATCTCGCACCCGCGTCAATTCCTCCCCCGTCCCTTCCCCCAACCATTAATTCCGTTTTCTGTTCTCTCCTCCTTCCTCGAAATTTGCGAATCAGTGGAGTATATTGGCGGGAGGAATCTTCCGAAATACTCACCCGGAAGGTTATTGCAAATTGGCCGTTTTCTATGCTTGGTTAGGAAGCGCATTGATGGGCCCTTTCCGCTCTGTGGAGTTACAGGTTTGTTTGTGACTTTGCATTTCTGTTTCGTGCTTTCGTTTGATTTACTGCAAGAACTATAGCTTTGTGCTGTGCATTTCTGTTTCGTATTTTCGTTTGATTTACTGCAAGACTTTATCGCTTCTTCCTGTACTCAAAGTACTCAGCTTTTTAAAGAAGGAACAAAAAAAAAGCTCTTTATGTCTGAGAGTACAGATGATACTACCTATTCCTTAAATGAAATATACGTAGAAAATTACTAATTTCAATGAAATATACTTAGAGAATGACTAAGTTTAATGATTTCTTTTGAGGAATATTAAACGCAGTCAAGACAACAGAATGTTTCAGTTATTCTCACTAAAACCCAAAGTAAAGTCAGTCTTAGTTCCGTTTTGTCACCTGTTTTTATGCCAGCGATTTCGATAAACGCAAAGTCATGCCACCCGACGATTGGAATGGTATTTTGATACATGAAAATCTATCTTGCTGGAAATTTTGAAATCTCGGAATCTCTCGACAATGTTCCATTGAATCGTGAACAAAGCCAGTGATTAATGAGAGAGAGAGAGAGAGAGAGAGAGAGAGAGAGATTATATGCCTAATTCTTTTCTCATTAATACAGTATGATTTCAGTGGTATATATGATATCGGAAATAGGCATACAGCAACTGGAAGAGAGAGAGAGAGAGAGAGAGAGAGAGAGAGAGAGAGAGAGAGAGAGAGAGAGACTCTTCTTTAGCTGTGAGGGAATATTACATTTGCCCGGTAATGGAAAATGACTATTTTGAAACCTGTCTCTTTTGCAAAATCCTATTTTCAATAATCGTTTTATCCTTATTTTTTCTAATTTCTAAAAAATTCTAGATGCTAACGTTTCCCCAGTATATAAACACAACTTCCCACCATTCTTACGCCGCAGGGTAAAATGATACGGAACTTGAAATAAAAGAAATATGTGCTTTAATAACAAACGCCGAGGTAGAAAATGTCATACGAGCTTTTGAAAAGGTCAGACGCTGGGTTGTCATAATAAGTTAAGTGGACAATCGAAAGGGAAAAATGGTATTAGAAATATCAAAATGGAACCATTATATATATATATATATTATATATATATATATATATATATATATATATATATATATACACACACACACACACACACACACACACACACACACACATATATATATATTATATATATATATATTATATATATATATATATATATATATATATATATATATATATATATATATATTATATATATAATGCATTAAAAGTGAACCATGTTTTTTTATATCTTATATACAAAAAATGCAATTAAAATGAATGGATAAAGATTAACCATCGCAGATCCAATCTCGTAAAATGTAAAGAACAGTGCATTTTTATCTTACCATCATATATAATACAGACGGAATTTCTAAACCAATTGTTCACTCAGAGGATAACAATGGCAGAGATCTTTTATAATGGAATTCAAAATGACTCTATCACAAAATAAAACCGAATGACAAATAACATTTTATCAAACGGACGAACACACAATTCAAGCACGATTCGCTGACAACTTTCGGATACGGAATTCGCTTCACTAATTTCAATGGACACAAAATCATAACGAATTTTTATTATATCCACAATTTTAAGAAACAGTTGAAATGAGCCATCTCTAAGCTACCAATACACCCTTCCGTTAGCAACCGTAAAAGCGGCGATCACAAACTACAATAATTGCAAATGACAGAAATTGAAACAGCAACACCAGTGATAAGCTGGGAAATTGTTAATTTTAATTTCAAAATATATACTCGTCTATTATCTACAATTTGTATCTTACAGGACTTACCTTACGAATCGTGAGGATCAGCGGTGAACTGAACTCGTAAGAATTGGCAATCCATCTTCACTCTCTACATGACCTCACTGGAAAATAATAATAATAATAATAATAATAATAATAATAATAATAATAATAATGAATATAATAATAATAATAATAATAATAATAATAATAATAATAATAATAATAATAATAATAATAATCAAACAAAAAACTTCTTTCAGTTTTCTTCTGAAGATTGAAAAAGAAACCCAACAAAATCCACCGTGGTATAACGTGTTTTACTTTTTAAGTATTTCCGTTTTATTTTACTCAATACTGGAGTACTTTCAGGGACTGAAAGTATTCGAGTGTTTGAGTAAAATAAAATGTAAATACTTATCAGTAAACACGTTATACACTGTAATTTTGTGCGTTTCTTTTTCAATAATAATAATAATAATAATAATAATAATAATAATAATAATAATAATAATAATAATAATAATAATAATAATAATAATAATAAAAGTACAGGTTTTATTGAAAAAAGGCTATTTCAGCCGCGTTTATGTTGTATAGACCTTTCTCTATTCTTCTTATTACTGACTTTTCTTCTGTACTCAAGTTGGCTATTAAAACGCCAAGGGGGGCGGGGGGTGGGAGTTCGTGTCAATAACGTGGTGTTTTGACACGAACCCCCCCCATCCTTGGCGTTTTAATAGCCAACTGAGTACAGAAGAAAAGTCAGCAATGAGAAGAATAGAGAAAAACTTTCTATACAAAATAAACGCAGCTGAAATAGCCATTATTTTCGATAAAACCTGTATTGATGAGGGTCTTCTTCCAGCAAATAATAATAAT
The DNA here is from genome assembly GCF_015104395.2 of Macrobrachium nipponense. Taxonomy (NCBI): domain Eukaryota; kingdom Metazoa; phylum Arthropoda; class Malacostraca; order Decapoda; family Palaemonidae; genus Macrobrachium; species Macrobrachium nipponense. Next base: position 7,680,033 of record NC_087204.1, read on the forward strand.
AATAATAATAATAATATAATAATAATAATATAATAATAATAATAATAATAATAAAAACACCAAGAGACGAAGGACACGATCAGGAAACAATATATGCAGAGACTCAAGGCGATACTCAAGTCAAAACTCAACGCGCCGGAAATATGATAAAAGCCATAAAAACACATGGGCAGTGCCAGTAATCAGATACAGCGCAGGAATAGTGGAATGGACGAAGGCAGAAACTCCGCAGCATAGATCAGAAAACCAGGAAACATTGACAATACACAAAGCACTACACCCAAGAGCAAATACGGACAGACTATACATAACGCGAAAGGAAGGAGGGAGAGGACCACTAACGTATAGAGGACTGCGTCAACATCGAAAACAGAGCACTGGGGTAGTATCTGAAAACCAGTGAAGACGAGTGGCTAAAGAGTGCATGGGAAGAAGGACTAATAAAAGTAGACGAAGACCCAGAAATATACAGAGACAGGAGAAAGACAGACAGAACAGAGGACTGGCACAACAAACCAATGCACGGACAATACATGAGACAGACTAAAGAACTAGCCAGCGATGACACATGGCAATGGCTACAGAGGGGAGAGCTAAAGAAGGAAACTGAAGGAATGATAACAGCGGCACAGACAGGCCCTAAGAACCAGATATGTTCAAAGACGATAGACGAAAATAACATCTCTCCCATATGTAGGAAGTGCAATACGAAAAATGAAACCATAAACCACATAGCAAGCGAATGCCCGTCACTTGCACAGAACCAGTACAAAAAAAGGCATGATTCAGTAGCAAAAGCCCTCCACTGGAGCCTGTGCAAGAAACATCAGCTACTTGCAGTAATAAGTGGTACGAGCACCAACCTGAGGGAGTGATAGAAAACGATCAGGCAAAGATCCTCTGGGACTATGGTATCAGGACGGATAGGGTGATACGTGCAAACAGACCAGACGTGACGTTGATTGACAAAGTCAAGAAGAAAGTATCACTCATTGATGTCGCAATACCATGGGACACCAGAGTTGAAGAAGAAAGAGAGGGAAAAAATGGATAAGTATCAAGATCTGAAAATAGAAATAAGAAGGATATGGGGATATGCCAGTGGAAATCGTACCCATAATCATAGGAGCACTAGGCACGATCCCAAGATCCCTGAAAAGGAATCTAGAAAAACTAGAGGCTGAAGTAGCTCCGGGCCTCATGCAGAAGAGTGTGATCCTAGAAACGGCACACACCATAGTAAGAAAAGTGATGGACTCCTAAGGAGGCAGGATGCAACCCGGAACCCCACACTATAAATACCACCCAGTCGAATTGGAGGACTGTGATAGAGCAATAAAAAAAAAAAAAAAAAAAAAAAAAAAATAATAATAATAATAATAATAATTAATATAATATATGAAATGAAACACAATAGGTTTTAAATTCAACCAGCTCAAATATTGTAACTGAAAAAAAAAATTGTATACACATATCTAAAAAAACAAAACAAAAAAAATATAAACGAATGTTTTACCAATTCCTTAAGACAGACACAACCACTTTAACCCTAATGCAAAGCAATAACATGCTAATATCTTCACCCCTGTTAAAAAGTGGCGTTTTTTATTTCCATTAACTAAACCCAATCCATTCATGTTAAAAGCGTGTTCAGCGAGAGAATGTAAAGATTTGCATATATTTGAAAGAACCTCGCCCGGCGGGCAGCCCTTCAGTTTCGCCCCAAAAATTTTTCCGGACGATATTTCTGTGTCAACAGATTCCGAGATTCTCTGCAAAGATTGGCAGGAGATTTCCATGTCAAGATTTCCTTCGTCTCCCTGGAAAGGACAGACTTTCTCATCATGCAATGGCCTTTAATAGAGGCATGTCAATTCCTGCTAATATTGACCATGTGCATGGAAGGTGCTCTGCATGAATTGCTTCTGGCGGGGGCATAAATTTTGTGGCCTCCTGGGCAGTCGTCACTTGCACTTGTACCCACTATAGTAGATTCACATCAACCGTGCATCTGATATCTAGGACCGTCTCTTACGACGCTCCTGGTTGGCTGTTGATAAGGCAATCACAGGGCTGGAAACTCAGTCTCTCTCGAGAGGTCACATAGGCAGGATGCATTTTTCCACCTCACCTGAGGGATACTTTTGAAAGATGTCATTGCATTATATTAAAAAATGCATTTTGTCATCGCACTATATTAAAAAAAACATGCATTTTGTCATCGCACTACATAAAAAAAAATACATTTTGTCATGGCGCTATATAAAAAAAATGCATTTTGTCATCGCAATACATCACAAAATACATTTCTTTATCGTACTATATAAAAAAAATCAAAGGACCTTCTTTTCCAACGCTGGAATCTCTAACTCCTCACACCTTCCAGATCACTTTTAATAGTTCTTGCTCGTGAGCTTCCTTTCTTGTCTATCTAGATCTATATAATTTGAAAACCCATTACATTATTATGAGTAGTTTGCATGGTCGGTGACATTTACTCTCAACACATATAAGCTTCCATCGACATGCTTAAATCTATCATTATTCCCGACAGAGGGGTTTTGGCTTGTCTACAGAGGTGTACATTTACTGAAAGAATCACGTAGGAAGAATCCATATGCGTATATGTATGCATGAGTAGACATGATTTAGACATGATTTCACTGAGTCTTATGTGGGAGTCTATGCGTTCTTAAAGTCCATATCGGTTGGTGGTTCGAATCTAAACAGAATTCCAATTTCGCTCTTTGCCTGTCCCACATGACTAAAAAGGAAAAAAAAAAAGCAAATCTGATTACTCTTGTATCAAACGCCATCCGCTGTTGACTTTGTTCATGGGCGCCTTTCTTTGTCACATTTTCCACAAACTGAATGCAAAATTATATCAGAATTTCGGTGTATTTAAAAGCGACTCTTACAATTTTGTCTTTTTATCGACAGATTTTCGTATATAAGTATGCTTCCGTAATTTTACTTATTTCGTTACATGCTCTTTGCACACAGGTTTTCCCGGGCTGCTCTATGAGCAAGAGCCCGTGCTGGTATATGGCCAGCTTAATCAAAAACAACAGCCGTTTGCCCTAACATTGTTACTGACTCCAATATCTTTAAAACGAAGGACGATTTCTCACCCTGAAAGTCTCGAGTCTCATGATCTTGGATACAATGCTGTCAGCTCTGAATCATCTTCGGGAAGTAGGAGATCATACCGCATTATTAGAGCTTATAAGACAGATGAATATGTTTCGGAAAGGAAAATCTATGCTGACAATTCAAGCCTTCAGGGATTTGGTATATAAACAGGTTTTTAAGACAAAACCATTGTACGCCCATCCATATATATATATATATATATATATATATATAGTATATATAGATATATATATATATATATATATATATATATATATAAATAACTTGATCACGAAGTATATAAAACGTGATGCTATGTATAAATAAAGTTTTTTTGGTTTTTTGCCACGAAGGAAAAAAATGAAAAAGCGAGATAGCGAGTACTTTCGGTCCTATTCGGACCCTTTACTGAGGCAAACTGATTTTACAAAGAACACCATAGTCAAAAGAAGGCTTAATATACAAAATGACACTACCAGATTAGCCATATGGGCGATTTTCACTCTACAGAGAGGAGGAGTCGCCATAGGCATGCCACACCTTGAAGGATACCCGCAGTAAACAAGTGATTCTTCCAGAAAACAGTACATTTTGAAAACAACACGGGAGCATATACAATTTAATATCAAGAATTTTTACACAAATTTTCCCAACAAAGATTATTATTAATGAAAAGACGAAAAAAAATAAAATAGTATATATATATATATATATATATATATATATATATATATATATATATATACATATATATTGAGCAAGAGAAAGGCGGGAGAGAGAATATCGAACCAGAGAGAGAGAGAGAGAGAGAGAGAGAGAGAGAGAGAGAGAGAGAGAGAGAGAGAGAGAGAGAGAGACGAAAATAATACTATATACACGTGGGACTGTTTATTACAGATATATGGGTCCAAATGGTACATTCCCAGACTAAGATTTAGGTTGTTTTTATTAGTGATTTGTATAATTGCCGATTCTAGTAAATTTCTTGAAACATTATCATTAGATCTAGCAATTACCGAGGTATCACCCCAATTAATACAATGAGATTTTTCACTCAGATGGATAAACAGTGCATTTGAAGTCTGGGCTGTTCTAACTGAATACATATGCTGCTTAATCCGAACACATAAATTTTTACTAGACTGACCAACGTAAAACGATGGGCAATCCTTACAAGGAATTTTGTAAATGATGTTGTTATTTGTTACGGGACTATTCTTAATTAGCATATCTTTAATGGTATTGTTATAAGAGAACACAACATTAACATTAAACGATTTAAATATTGATTTTATGGTTTCAAATCCACGAAAATAAGGTAAGCTAAGTACATTTTTAGGCATTTCTTATTTCATTATTAGCAACATTATAAAACTTTTTATGAGCTTTTTGATAACATAAATCAATTAAAAGAGGTGGGTAGCAGAGATCGTTTCCTATCTTTTTTATGCATTCTATTTCTTGGTCCAGGTATTGTGTCAGTTAACTGTAAAGTGTCCCTCATTACCTTATTTATATGGCCTTGTGAAAACTCATAAGGAAAACAAACCTATGCGCCCAATTATTAGTACTGTAGGATCAATTGCTTATAAACTATCTAAATATCTTACTAAACTGTTATCCCCGCTACTAGGAACTGTATCTAATTTAGACATCCGGAATTCTCTTGATCTTGTGGAAAAATTAAATAACATTGTAATAAACCCTAGCGATATTTTTGTCAGTTTTGATGTATGTTCTTTGTTTACAAAAGTCCCTATTGACTCTGTGCTAGAATATTTAAGTAATGAACTTGTACTGCATGAATTGCCTATGTCCGTTAGTCGCATAATTTCCTTAATTAAGTTATGTATTTGTGATTGCAGATTTATTTTTAATGGAGAATATTACCAACAAATATTTGGTATGACCATGGGTAACCCTTTATCACCTCTCCTTTCAAACTTATATATGAAATTTTTTGAGAGACAACACCTCCCGAATATCACACTTATCCCATTTAAATGGTACCGATATGTCAATGATATCTTAGTAGTCTCACCTGGTGGTATCGATGTAAATGATTTACTGTCTAAATTGAATAATTTAGTGCCATCCATAAAATCACTGTTGAAATTGAAAAGAACAATGTCATCCCTTTCCTAGATGTATTAATACATAGAGAATCTTTCCAATGCAAATTCAGTATTTATAGAAAACCCACACAATAATTTAATATGTACATTTTTATTCTGGCCAACATCTTAATATTAAAATTTCAATTTTTTCTTCTATGTTCCTACGCGCTTTGCGTATCACGAGTCCATAATACCTGGACCAAGAAATAGAATACATAAAAAAGATAGGAAACGATCTCTACTACCCACCTCATTTAATGATTTATGTTATCAAAAAGCTCATAAAAGTTTTATAATGTTGCTATTAATGAAAAATAAATGCCTAAAAAAAAATGTACTTAGCTTACCTTATTTTCGTGGATTTGAAACCATAAAATCAATATTTAAATCGTTTAATGTTAATGTTGTGTTCTCTTATAACAATACCATTAAAGATATGCTAATTAAGAATAGTGCCATAACAAATAACATCATTATTTACAAAATTCCTTGTAAGGATTGCCCATCGTTTTACGTTGGTCAGTCTAGTAAAAATTTATGTGTTCGGATTAAGCAGCATATGTATTCAGTTAGAAAAGCCCAGACTTCAATTGCACTGTTTATCCATCTGAGTGAAAAATCTCATTGTATTAATTGGGGTGATATCTCGGTAATTGCTAGATCTAATGATTATGTTTCAAGAAATTTACTGGAATCGGCAATTATATAAATCAATAATAAAAAACAACCTAAATCATAGTCTGGGAATGTACATTTGGACCCATATATTTGTAAGATGTTTATGAAGGACCTCAAAATAATGAACAAACTAATAAATTAGTCCCACATGTATATAGTTATTATCTCTCTCTCTCTCTCTCTCTCTCTCTCTCTCTCTCTCTCCTCATCTCTCTCTCTCTCTCTCTCTCTCTCTCTGGTTTGATATTCTCTATCTCCCTCTTTCTCTTGCTCGATATATATATATATATATATATATATATATATATATATATATATATATATATATATATATATTTATATTTTCTTTCGTCTTTTCATTAATAATAATCTTTGTTGGAAATTTGTGTACAAATTCATGATATTAAATTGTATATTCCTCCCGTGTTGTTTTCAAAATGTACTGTTTTTCTGGAAGAATCACTTGTTTACTACGGGTATCCTTCAAGGTGTGGCTAGCCTATGGCGACTCCTCTCTCTGTAGAGTTGAAAATCGCCCTTATGGCTAATCTGGTAGTGTCAGTTTGTATATTAAGCCTTCTTTTGACTATGGTGTTCTTTGTAAAATCAGTTTGCCTCAGTAAAGGGTCCGAATAGGACCGAAAGTTACTCGGCTATCTCGCTTTTCCATTTTACCTTCGTGGCAAAAAAACCTTTATATATGTATATATATATATATATATATATATATATAGTATATATATATATATATATATATATATATATATATATATATCTATATATATATATATATCTATATATATATATATATATATATATATATATATATATATATATATATATATATATATATAGATATATATATATATATATAGATATATATATATATATATATATATATATATATATATATATATATATATATATATATATATATATATATATATATATATATATATATATTTATATATATATATATATATACACACCTGTATCTATAGCATACGTAATTTTAAAAACTGGTTTCATTTTAAAACAGACAATAG
>NC_087204.1:7692505-7703173 GCF_015104395.2 Macrobrachium nipponense
TTTCCGTGAAATATGAACCTTCCTTGCATAAAAACGACGTCGTAAATTCCCTTATAGAAGATGGGGTCTGTATGGATATGATTCTAGGTTTTTTTTTCACCCCTGGGTAGATGATGTAAGATTTTATGTCTGATGAAGTATTTTTGGAGCTTCTGCGTATGATAAAACGTACAAATGGAACTAATTTGTAAAGGAAACTTTGATTTGCAAGATTTGATTTCACGTATAACAGTATTTTGCTATTAAATTAACTTAAAAAGTTATAGGTTATATGATCAAATCATGCACCTGTATCTATTTCTCAGCAATACTATGTCAGAATGCTATTCATGGTAATAGAAACTGTTTTTGTTGAACAAGAACAACTTTTTTATATTCCCCTTGGCACATTCATGAACTATGTTGTCAGCCTTACCTGAATTTCAAGGTTGATATTCTGCTTATGTTCTGCTTTCTTGCTATTCTTAGTTGTGTCTGTAACTGCTTACGCGTTGCACTTGCTTCTCCTTTACTCAATTTTTGACTTTGTAATCGAGGACTCGGTATCTCTTGTAACAGAGGACTCAGCATCTATAGATACATAAAGATTTTATTCTTTGGTAAAACAGGGTACAGGATTTAACCTTAAATTTCCATTTCTGAAAAAGAAATCTATATTTTAGGTAGATTACTGGTGGCACTGAGCGTAATAATTAGGTAACTAACGTTCGAGGATGAGAGGGAATATAATTTAAGTATTACTTGAAACGGGATACCAACCGAAATATATTAAATCTTTAAAATTTGCTCCCCCACCCCCGTCCCCATTCCAGCCCCAACAAGGACAAAAAGTTTTTACGGTGCCTAAATGTCAGATATCATCACTTTAGCTTTACTGTGTAATATTTATCATAGTCATTATCATTATTTAGACTCGGTACTCATAGGACCAATAACAGTCGCTCTTACGCAGAAGTACAAAGGGTTTAACCGGATGCCCTGATACAATGAATAATCATATTTGTCGTCCGGATGGAAATAAACTTCACCAACTAACGTTACACGGCTTAGAAGAGGTCCCTGTGGGATAACGTTTTAATGGAAAGTCTGGAGAACTTCCAAGAGTACGTCCAGCCTACAGAGAGTTGAACGATTTTTCTTTCTGATACGCTTTGCATATTAGGCCTCTGTAAGGATTAAAGATCGCGTTTAAAGTTTCCGCCTACGACTTTGTCGTTGTCTTTTTCTGTCTACCACTTTGTCGTCGTCCTAATGCAAAGAATTCATCGAAATTCTGATGATGACTATGACTTCCAACGTCACTTATGACACGAAAATTGTCTTCCTCTCGAGGCAGGATGAGTGTGTAACTTATCGTAGAAGCCGGGGTACTGTGACGATAGTTGGTAAACTTGTTAGGCAGCAGTTGGCCGTTGTTTCTTTTAACTTTATGCAAAATAAGAGAGAGAGAGAGAGAGAGAGATTGAGAGAGACTTTAATAATGAAAACTAAAAGATTTCCACTGGCCTCTTCTTACAAAACTAATGTAATACATACACAAGAATATATGAACAAACGCTGAGTGAGAGATGATTAGTATTCCTACACAGGGGCGTCACTGGTGGATGGGAGAGCTAGGGGCACTTACCCCTTCAAGACACTGATGCCCCCCCAAAAAAAATTTGTTTGCCCCTTTAGTCTTGGAAGTAATAATAATAAAAATAATGATAATAATAATGTAAGTAAAATTCACTTCAAAATGACCCGAAATGCACGCAATTTTCCAGAATTTGTTCGAGGCCTCACAGCGCCTCCCCTTATCCCCCTGGAAGGCTCGCTTCGCTCGGCACCGCACCCATAGCCTGTCATAAATTCTAACCCCCCCCCCCCCCCCCCCCCCCCCCCCCCCGCCCCCCCCCCCCCCCCCCCCCCCCCCCCCCCCCCCCCCCCCCCGCACTTTCAAAGAAAAGTCTGAAATGACGCCACTGTTCCTGCCAGAATCATCATATTCTGTCATTTTCTTTTCTTTTTTTTTCATAAAAAAATAAAAGCCCGAAACTAATAAATTTAAGACATCTAGAGGCTGACGTGGACATATAAAATTTGGATACTTTCTGCTCATTCAGATGACGAATTCTTTCAGATGAGTGGCTTCCAACGTTTACCGTTTATAGCATATTGTTTGAATCATTATATCGTTGAAAGTACGGTCTATTTCGTCCACAGAAAGTAATACCGTTAACGTTTGATTTTTTAGTGTGTGTCAAGAGCCAGGGTACTATGGAAACTATAATATTATTCCGTCAAGTAAAACTTAGTTTCTTCTTTCTCACTTCCAATCTCAATGGAACGCGGTGCCAAATGAGAACGCCCATCTAAATTGCCGGCGAAGAAGTTAATTAATTATCACAGAAAGGACTGAATGTTAATGACTATACTAAAGATATAACCTTCTACCCTATTCCCCGTCTATGAATATCAAACAAAGGGAAAATCGTCTGAATTACGACATCATTCAGACCTCATCAACCTGTTGATATGATGATGAATTTAACATTATGAAGCAAACTTCCTGTCAAATTTCTCTGAGAAAAAAATCAGGGCTTACATATTCAGATGCATTAGTTAATTACATAAACACATTCACGCTTGCATACAGTGATAACTTGGTATGTTGCATGTTAAAGTCTTAGTAAGAATATGAATTAGGGATAAAATTGCCAAGGTATCACATTGGTGACATCATTCACTTGGGAGTGTCTACGATTATCACCTGCGAAGAGATTATCGTTTTAATCCCTGTTACGAACGTCGAGGTTTTCAGTTTTGAAAATGCTAAGAAATCAGGATATTAGAGACTTTGTCAATGCATGAAAACAGGAATACATTTGCATTTGTATATTGTCAATGGAGGTCTCAGTTATTGCAAAGAATAACTTTCTGAGGTGTGCTAATATAATTAATTTCAACAACAGGATGGCTGACACCCCCCCCCCCCCCCCCACCCCTCTCTCTCTCTCTCTCTCTCTCTCTCTCTCTCTCTCTCTCTCTCTCTCTCAGATGTTCGCCGACACTGATTTTAAGACCAGAAAGTTATCAAAAGCTGTCCCCCTTGATAGATTATCATGGATCCTCTCGGAGACTTCATTTTCACTCCCTGTGTTTTTATTCTTCATCCAATTTTCTCTTCAACAGGATTCATTTTCTTTCGGTCTCAAATACCCACTACGCCCAGTGGTAATCCTTTTCGTTTTTCGGAGAATTTGGAATGTGACCAACGATATTTTTCATGGAGATGTGTTGAATTTGGAATGTGACCAACGATATTTTTCATGGAGATGTGTTGAAGTTTTTCGAGATTTTTCATTTACATTCATCATTCATCCATAAACATTTTTTTTGCCATATTAATCGTCTTCTAATTTTCATAATCATAATACCCACCTAGGGATATGATTAAGCTACCGACCTGACCTCGATATGACCTCGTTTTTCATACTCCAGATACAGCCGGTTCGAAATGGCCAGTATATTCTACATATTTATTGTTTTGCTCACGTGTCATAGCTTTTTGTCTTACATTTTTATTATTTTTTTTGCCCTTGAAATAAACTCGGAGTGCTATTTTTACAGTACTACTACTACTACTACTACTACTACTACTACTACTACTACTACTACTACTACTACTAACTACTAATAATAATAAAATAATAATAATAATAATAATAATAATAATAATAATAATAATAATAATAATAATAATATAATAGTATATCTTGTGATGAAACCAAGAAATCACAATAATAATGATAATATTAATAAATAATATTAATAATGGTAATAATAATAATAATATTTATTAATATTATCATTATTGTGATATCTTGGTGTTCTCTCAAGTTTATTATTATCATTATATTGCTATTATTATTAATTAATTGAAAATTTCAGTGAAGTTAAATAACCTGCCAGTCGTGCTACAATTACAAATTCCCAAGAGCTAATTGTGATGTCTTGCTCCAAGACTTCATGGCCAGATTACTGAGCCGAATGCATTCTCTGGCTCAAGGGAAACACAGAACTTCTGATAGAAGAGCTTTTTGAGTTTAGCTGCTAAACTGCTGGCCGATTCGTCTTCTTAATGCTACTACTTGTAAAGTTATTTTCGATGCTAATTGAAGCCAGTTTCGGAATACGTCTCGTTCTGCAGAGGCTGGCTTACGAAAGATCTATGTAGGTCACATAGGTGAAAAAGTTTAGTTTTTCACATGAATTAGTGCCTTCATTTCATTAATGCATCCATTTTAATTCTATGTTATTGAACTTATAATTCCTCTGTAATAAGTTATAAGATTTATAGGTGAACTCAATGAGTCTTCCAAGGGTATCTAAGTTGAATTCAAAGACTTCCAAGGGTATCCAAGGGGAATTCAATGACTCTTCCAAGGGTATCTAAGATGAATTCAATGACTCCTCCAAGGGTATCTAAGGTGAATTCAATGACTCTTCCAAGGTATCTAAGATGGATTCAATCACTCTTCCAAGGGTATCTAAAGTAAATTCAGTAACTCTTCGAAGAGTATCAAAAACAACGTGACTAAAAAAATGATATAATTTTTCTCCTTGAAAACTAGATGACTTAACATTTCACCGAAAACTCTAGTATAGTTCCTTCTTGAAAAACTATAATTGTTTCAATTATGCAAAAACAAAAAATAAATAAATAAACTCGTTTAGGCATTATTGGCCATTTCATAAAAAAATAAATGTCTAAAGTTTTTAAATTAATGTCACTAAGGGGAATCCTCCAAGTATGTATGTATGAATCTATGTATGTATGTATGTATGTATGTATGTATGTATGTATGTATGTATGTATATAATATACACTGACGATTTCAATACAGGAACCAGGAAGCACCAAATGGGAAAAGTTAGGGAAATCCCCCGAAAAGTTGGTCGGGTGTCAGGAAGCTTACCAGTTCCTTGTTACTCCCCCCACCCACCCACTCGCCCCTATCTCTCTCTCTCTCTCTCTCTCTCTCTCTCTCTCTCTCTCTCCTCCCGTTTCTTTGGCCGTATCAGTGAGGTTCCTGTACTGTTTCAATAATGTATTTCATGTAATAAAAAAATATATTTTTAAAATAAAAAATTTGTAGTTATACAAGATGATAGTGTGAAAACAGTCCTCTAAATATTTTTATTTATAATATTTAATGAAGTGAGTGGTTACATAAAGCCACGAAACATAAAAAAATGACCAAAGGTCAGCCATCACTTTTCCATGTCATTCCATAGTGGGACAGGAAACGTATACAGAGCCGGAATCCTACCTAACTGGAAGGACATAATGGAAGATGGTCAAGATTATAAATGTGATGGATGCTCCTGGAAATGATGACTGACAGGAATAATAAAAAAAATAAAAATAAAAAAGGCAACAGGAGATAAAAAAGGAAGAGGAAGAGGGGGAAATGGAAGCCCAGGGGGTATGGCATGAGAAAAACATCAAAGCACAAATATTAGTTTATTGTGACTTACGATTAGCAGACAGAATCGTATTTGTCTCTTGTGATTTATGAATGGAGACAATAATTATCACATTACTTCAGTTCTGTATTTCATTATATTTATATTATAAATATATTTGAAATAAAGGTATGGAGGAAAACCTGACATTATATACATATACATTATATATTATATAATATATTATCGGTATTGTTATTATTACTATTATTATATTGATGTCAAAATATTTCCTCCTAATAAATGCGTGGCTGAAGACAATACAATCAGTACTAATTATATATGTTTATATAATCGGCAATATCACTGCTATTATGGTTATCAAAAACTCTTCCAATTATACGAGAGGCTGCCGCAATCTTTTCCTTTTATTTACATTTTGAGAATACTTATAATAAGTTAAATAATTAATTATATAGACTTATGGCTCGATTTCATCTGATTCTATATTTTTATATAAAGTTTGTATAAGAAGGATCATGAATGAAGATAGTGCATTTGCACTATATTACTTAATATGATACGCAAGTAATCATTTCACAATGTCCATGAATCCGCTTATACTTAGTTCTTTGAACATCTCAACGAATACCACAACACTGAAGTTTACATCCGGAGATTAATGAATGAATTTTAAAAAATCAAGAGTGTATCCGTATGGGATACAAAGTATTTCCTCTCCCAAAAAGCCGTTAGCAAGCTTTAATGCAAATGAGAACCGTTTAAAACCTTCCCCAGCGAAGCAAAGTTTCACTTTTATTTCAGAGGGAAATTTTAGCCCACGTGTGACGTCACAGCCAGCGTTTTGAAACGATGTACTTATGCACTAAAGCTAAGTGGATGGATATTGTGCAATGAAATTACACGACGCTAAGACTGTCGAAGTTGTCTGCCTTTTTTTTTTTTTTTTTTTTTTTTCTTTTTTTTTTTTTTGCTTACTCAGTAAGCCTACAAACTACCTTGTTTGTTGTTCTCGTTGGGCCGGTAGGGAAGGTCTATGGAAGAGCCTGTATTTTTCTTATAAAGGATATAAAACTATTACTATTTTAAGTCCGCAACATTTTCAAATCCATACTCTTAATTGAATATTGTTTGCGAATGTAATTCCATTTTCTAATCCAAACCTGAATAAACTGCTTAAATCGTTGGACCAATTACTTCGAAGAAGATCCTGGTATCAATTCTTGTAGCTATTCCTGTAATAATCCCTAATACAATTCAAGTATATTTTCACAGACTCGAAAGTATAAGCCATTTTTATAATCCCAGACGTGTTAGAGACCTCTTAAGTGCCACTTTGTACTTCTGCAGACATAGATTATTTACTGCACAGCTATGCGTATGGGAAAAGAAATTGTACACTATGCGCATACATTATACATGAAACACATACGCTTTATGTATGCACATATATATTATACATGGAAACATACGCTTCATGTATGTTTGGTATGTCAGTGATAAAATAAGTGGCTATTGATAAATAACATGTAACAGTTATTGATTATCTCTCTCTCTCTCTCTCTCTCTCTCTCTCTCTCTCTCTCTCTCTCTGGAAGAATAATGGTAGAAATATTCCCCGTCATATGGTTTATGCGATCTTCTTGGGAAATACTGCATTTGTTATAAAAGAAAATACTTCAACAAAAAAACTCCTCCAAGTTTTTTTTTTTTTTTTTTTTAGAAGGGAAGAATTGACCAGTCTTAGATTTAACGAACGCATTATTACTTTTATTGGCGCCATAAGGATCGCTTCTGACCACAACTTCGTGGCTCTCTCTCTCTCTCTCTCTCTCTCTCTCTCTCTCTCTCTCTCTCTCTCTCTCTTTTCCGTGCCATGATTGAATGAAATTTATCCTTCGAAATACAGAGCGTTAGTCTGGATGGATACTAATAATTTAGATGAATGTGAGGATAATCTACTGGCGAGTTTTATTTGGAAATAAATAAACAGGGACGATAGATAGATAAATAAATAAATAAATAGACAGTTTAATTAATTAATAAAAATGATATTCATCACTTGCTTGACAATCGAATTCACTGTGGCCAATCGTGTGTGCATTTATTATAAAAAAACGTACAGAATAAGTGAAATTGCAGTAGTGATTTTAGATAAGACGGCCTTATGCCAGTGGCTGTTACGTTAAAAAGGTGAATAGATAGGTATGTATGATATGGGTTTGCTTATATAGAAAATATAGCAGTTAGCAGTTCTATAGATCTCCTCTCTACTCTCTCTCTCTCTCTCTCTCTCTCTCTCTCTCTCTCTCTACCACTTCAAAAGAGAGATATCCCTTTTCTCAGGAATGTTCAAATTCGTCCCACAAGATAATTCCCATATGTCTTCGACCTTAGGGCTAAAGTTTCCCCGAAGCTCTACAAACGCCTTTTGATGTTTCTTTTCAGTATATATCTCAGCCAGACTTCATGATTTACAGCGCTGTATGTAATAGAGAAATGATTGTTATCCTCTCTGGTGAAGACCACACATCCAATCTCGTGGGGGCCCGGGGTGTTATCCTCCTCTCTAGATAGGAATACTATGGCGAGAGAAATATTTCAGAGTATGTAGGGGCTTGCCAATCCTAGTCCTTTTACTTTCGTTTCTACGTTGCTTGAGAAAAAGTCACTAGGAAGCGATGAACGTGAAGAAAAGGCAGATTTATTTGTCTGTGCGGGTCGTTTTCCACAAGACGACCATGAAATTAAGATTAAATGTAAGACAAGTCTTCTCTTTCTGGTTCCTGGATATGATATCTTCTCTCTCTCTCTCTCTCTCTCTCTCTTCTCTCTCTTCTCTCTCAAAACGATCGTGAATTAAGAATGGTAAAAATTATTTTATTATATATTAAATGTAAGGAAAGTCTTGTTCTCTGGTTTCTGGATTTGAAAAGAATCTCCTCTAACGGTTTTCTTGGATGAAAAGAACTTTCTTCACCGATCATGAAATTAAAGAATGGTGGAGAATTATTTATATTATTTTATATCATTTCATATAAAATGTAAGAAAAGTCTTCTTCTTGTGGTTTCTGGACGCGAACTTTTCTCTCTCTCTCTCTCTCTCTCATCTCTCTCTCTCGGAGCTAAGACTATTCGCCGTAAACAAATTTGCCGTAGGACAATTGATTGTAAGACTTTTATCGCCGTAAGAAAACTTAAACCGTACGGATATTTTGCCGCAAGGACATTTCGCCGTAAAATAAAAATGTATATTTTATTAAGTTTTTAGCTTATTTCTTTTAGAGATCAATGTAACTATATTCATATAGTTATCTTCAGTATTTTTATCACTTTTCATTGATTTGCATGTATTCATTAATTATAATTATATATAAGAAAAGGGTAAAAAAATGAAGACTACACACTTTATTTAAAAAGTTTTCTAAAAAAATTCAAAGCTAAAAATCATGTAAGTTCATAGCAATTGCTCGTAATAATGTTGTTTTGCATTTTGATCATAACCTCTGACAATACTTAGTATGCGCTTATAAACATTTTTGTATTGTTTCTTGACTGCTGTTTCACCTCTTTCTACATCGATTATCTTCGTTCTAGAAAGATATTCTTCATTTTTTCCCCAATACATTGATGAGTTTCCATAAAAAAATTTTGGATGCGTATTGGTCACAGATGCTTGAAGCGCATTATGGAACCCTTCTACTCCTTATTGTTGTGGTATTAGCCAGCTGATCTAGGGTTCTTTGATAAACATTCCAAAGTTCGATAGGAAAAGAGTTGGAGAAACTCTTACGACGACGTGGTCCCCTCTCTCTCCCCCAATGTATTGAGTTTCAAAATATGCAACTAGTTCTTGTGGTAAGTCATCGTCATCAACCAACTCTATAAATGCATCAATGATGTCTGAAGGCGGTATGAATGCAGTTGCCATAAGGCACTTTACTTTTTGAATTAAAAGCACAATCACTTTGATATCGAACCTTAAGCCCAATATCTGTCACTTTTACTGTAAACATTCTTACAGAAATGAAAATAAACAGCCTGATTACATTTGCAGAAGGGAAAATGTCAGAAAAACTTAAAAAACTAGCTGGTCGAAATCAATCATTAGATTTTTCAGGTTCTAGGGACTCGAGTAAATCTTTTATCCTTTTGAAAAAAACGTATTGTAAGATTCCTTAGTCTTATTCGGAAGGAGACCGTAAACTCGTGGGATGCATGCATGTCCTATGTTGACATGTAGAGTATATAACTGATAGAAGATTTCAGGACAAACCTTAAATGTTCCATCGCATGCCCAATTTGTACGTCTTTCTAGATCGTGTAACCCTACAATCACCAAAGATCACCATTATATTTTTATCTTCCATTCCACTATCATAAAGTAAAAATTTCTCCGTTCTGATAAACCACGCAAAATTCTTCGGGAATTACATAACCGATTCTTGTTCTTGGAATAGGAGGGGCCTTTTCTTCTTTTGTCTCCATCTTCTTATGTTTCTTCACAAATTTGAAGTTGATGGCATAAAAGAGCGTCCTGCATTTTCTAATTCCTCGCATACAGCACCAATCAATGATCTTGAAGCTAGCTGGGATTTCAGTGCATTTTCTTTCACGTATGCAATTGTTTTTTGCATTTCATGTTTGCTTGGGTTCGCTGGATGGGTATGCTCTCTTACAGTTTTACAGATTGAAACCTCTACAATATTCCGTCTTGTATGTACTCTTGCTTTGCAGTTTTTTTCAACACACTTCCATAAACCTTGCCTCCATATTCTCTTTCTTGCCTGTAAATGAAGTTGGGATCATCTACGAGCTTATCACAACCTCTGGTGCTTTTGATAGTGTACGGCATCGTAGGGGTTTAAGTTTTCAACTGATAAAAGTAGATAATACAAAGGTTTAAGATAGAAAAAAAATATGGTAAACTACCGAATTTGTAATGACCTGTTTTAACTTTTAACGACGGGTGTCAAAATTTATAACGACCCTTCTCTCTCTCTCTCTCTCTCTCTCTCTCTCTCTCTCTCTCTCTCTCTCTCTCTCTCTTCTTCATTCTTTTTTTTCTTAATTCTAATATACATGACAAAGCATACACATTTTACGGCAAAATGTCCTTGCGGCAAAATATCCGTACGGCAATTTTTCTTACGGCAAAATGTCTTACAATCAATTGTCCTACGGCAAATTTGTTTA
>NC_087204.1:7703673-7718673 GCF_015104395.2 Macrobrachium nipponense
AAGTAGAAGTATATACATGACAATATGAATTAACTCTCTATCTATTTCTCAAGCTATCTATCTATCGCCTTGACTGTTTGTTTGATCGTATAATTTCAAAATTTTTAACATTTTCTATAGCTTGTCCCCTCACCATTACGTAATACATCTGGGCCGAGGGGAGTGCAGGGGAAATTCAAGATTCGCTTTATCTTTAGGTAAAATATATAACAAAAGGGGAAATAATACTCGTTCATTGGTAATGTAAAGGGGCTGGAAGGAAAAATATGTTCCAGTCAAAGTAAATTTACGCTCATTTCAAGGATGGTGTTTTGTTTAGGATCCAGGGGTGGGGAGAATGAGTTGGAAAAACCTAGAAACATCGACCGTAGCATTAAAATAACAGAAAATAATTAGCAATCAAATAACGCGAATTGATATACTTTTTATTCCTCGAGTGTCTTGTTTACCTCATTAAGACAATAGGACACAAGCGCAAGAAATAAGCAAAAACAATCATTGAGTTATTTCCCTTCATAGAACAATTAGTGGAGCGTGCGATATGTGAGATATTTTATCATGTTTTCTGTACGGTAATGACTGGTCGTGAAGGCAGTTATGAAAAGTCACGAATACGAGTATCGTCTAATTCCGCGACAATTAAGAACACCACTAATACAATGGGTCAGACTTCTTTGTCCAAGACTGGAAACTTATAAAAACACCAAGAACACACAGAAACATAGATAAAGCACATATGCACTCGCTACCAAAAACGAGTGTTGGCCTGCCACATCAGTGGCCACGAGTTCGATTCTCGGGCATTCCATTGAGGGGTCAGAGATGTGTATTTCTGGTGACAGAAGTTCACTCTCGACGTGGTTCGGAAGTTATGTGCAACGTAAAAACACCATACAAACAAACAAAAACGAGTTCATTAAACTGTTTCTCTCAGTAAATTTTTACAACTCAGTGTCATATTTCGCGGCATACGGAGATACTATGGACAGATCACGAAACACTGACATTGAATTAGATTCCTGGTCACTGATAAAAAAAAAAAGAATTGTGGCTTCATCTGTTTACTTATACGGTAGTACAAAATTAGAATTATTAAGTGTATTAAGTAGTTCTGCGTCGATGGCGATAACGATGAATTAGTTGATATATATATATATATATATATATATATATATATATATATATATATATATATATAGTATATATGCGTCCATTACTCTCTCTCTCTCTCTCTCTCTCTCTCTCTCTCTCTCTCTCTCTCTCTTTTTGCTGGAAGGTTTATATTTCTTCCAGAAATCGAAACTTGTTAGTACCGAGCTCCGACCAAAACGTTTTCGTTTCCATGAAACTGGAATAATAACGACGCCATTCCAGGACTGCATAAATGGCCATGAGAATTCCTTGGGGCTGCCGTGTTTACCTCTTCTGGCATCGGTATCGCGGTCGGCCCCTCGGGAATCGCCTCTGGTGTCCCTGCATCTTTAGCGAGTGCCAGGGGATGGCCTCTGGGGCATTAGGAATGCAAATCCGGTTATCAGCTCCGGATTCCCCTCTGGAATGGCCCCGGCCGGATCCGACCGAGAGGGGTTGGATCCAGAAGCTATTGGTATCCTAAGGAATTTTCTGAGCAGCCACTGGTGGTGGTCGAAGAGGATTCGAAGAAGAGGATTTGATGCCTTCATTTGCTGCTGTTGCCTCAGGTGGATTGTTGGGGTCGTTAGTTGGAAGGAAATTTATCCATCAGGTTTCTTTCGATGACGTCACAAAAGCCTATAAACAAAAGAAAGCGGGACATTTAAAATAAACAAATAGATGAAAAACAAAAAATCTGAGAATTTGCTCTGAATTGACAAGCAAAGCTTAAACGTCCGTTTCGTTATTTATGTTTAAATCAGATCTTGGTTCTGTGTAAAATATATTCATTATAAAATATATATAAATAATAATAGTTATCACAACAGAGTTGATTTATGAACACAAGGGGAATTATTCTCTGTTATTTTTTCCTTGATTTTCTATAATATTTATTTTATTAAAAATGTCGAACGTGTTATTTTGTTGACTAATGGACCATGAGGAATTTTCCTCCTCAGATAATGCATTTATTTTTCTTAAGGAGCTGTTGAAGAAGTAATTATAGTAAAAACAAAGAGAGAGAGAGAGAGAGAGAGAGAGAGAGAGAGAGAGAGACCTGGATGAAAATTTGTAATGCTTATGAATTGAAATCACCGAACTTTTTCCGTTTTGCACATTTCTTTAAAATGGTTTTCAATTTTTTTTTAAAGAGTATAGAATATTGTTTTCTTATTGTTATGCGTGAATATGCATGTAGAATGATTCTTGATACCGTCTTAAACAATCGGGGTTCTCTCTCTTTCATATCCCAGGGGATATCTCAAAACAAAATTTAATTCTCTCCTTTAATACCTTGTCGATTTAGTATTATTTTCCTACGTTGCCATATTGTTTTTAGAGACTGCGAAAATTCTCTATTGAAATTTTAATCAGCTGAGTGTTCTTCCTTGTTAACTTTGGCTGTTTGTGTATACTTGTGACAAAGAGAAAAAGTGAAATGACAAAGAGAAAGAGGGAAATGTGTGTCAGAATGTGACATGATATATTCTGACAGAAATTTCTTTATTTTTTCAGAATGCAGCTGTTCTTGTGACAAAGTTTTCCTAGTCAGAGAAGTACAAATGATTATGTTGATGGTATATGCAAGCTTATTCTAGGTGGGACTCTTACGATCTTATCCGATCTCTGATCATTGCTGACACAATAGATATCACCTGAAAAGCCTCAGGTGAAGATGGAATTATAGTCTCTAACAACCAGTCTTATTTCCGTGTCGAAGCCATAAATATTTCAGATGACATTTTTCTCACCTCTGATGAAATATAACGAAAAAGAAAGCGATAGAAAAGAGAGTTGCAGAATCTGACGACTCGAGAGAGAAATTGCCTGATGGCCGTCACGTGGAAATTAATCCCCTGACGTTAATTGAAATTATTTTTCCTCTGGCGACAACGACACCTGTCAAGGGAGGTTGCCTTCCCCAATCACCCGCCCCCCTCCCTTCTGATCAAGGGGAATAGAAGGGGGACCGAGAGAGAGAGTGTAAGCTTATGTCATTCTAGTATGTATGTAATGTCCATATTGAATGAGGGGAGCATAAAGAAATGCGTGCTTTTAATTGACGGGGTTTGAGACGATATTATTTTGATTTATTGTCATATATATATATATATATATATATATATATATATATATATATATATATATATATATATATTATATAATATATATATATACACACATTATCAGTAATATTGTTGCTATTATGGTTGTCAAAAACTCTTCCAGTTATACGAGAGGCCGCCGTAAATTTTTCCTTTTATTCACATTTTCAGAGTACTTATAATAGGTTTAATAATTATTATTGACTTATGACTTAATCTCGTCTGATTCTATATTTTTATTTGTATATAAAGTTTGTATAAGAAGGATCATGAATGAAGATAGTGCATTTGCACTATATTGCTTAATATGGCACGCAAGTAACCATTTCACAATGTCCATGAAACCGCTTATACTTGGTTCTTTGAGCATCTCAACGAATACCACAACACAGAAGTTTACATCAGGAGATTAATGAATGAATTTTAAAAAAAATCAAGAAGTATCCTTATGGGATAAAAAGTATTTCCGCTCCCAAGAAGCCGTTAGTAAGGTTTCATGCAAATGAGAACCATTTAAAACCTTCCCCAGCGAAGCAAAGTTTCATTTTTTATTTCAGAGGGAAAGTTTAGCCCACGTGTGACGTCACAGCCAGCGTTTTGAAACGATGTACTTATGCCCTGAAGCTAAGTGGATGGATATTGTGGAATGAAACTACTCGACGCTATGACTGTCGAAGATGTCTGTTTTTTTTTCTTTGCTTACTCGGGGAGCAAGCCTACAAACTACTCTGTTCTTGTTGGGCGGGTAGGAAAGGTCTGTGGGAGAGCTTGTATTTTTCTAATAAAGGATAGGAAAACAAACTTGAAACGTTTTTAAGAATGCAGCATTTTCAAATCCATACTCTTTATTGAATACTGTTTGCGCATGCAATTCCATTTTCTATTCCAAATCTGAATACACTGCGAATACGTTGGACCAATTACTTCAAAGTAAGATCCTGGCATCAATTCTTGTATCTATTCCTGTAATAATCACTAATACAATCCAAGTATATTTTCACAGACACGAAAGTATAAGCCATTTTTATAATCACAGACTTGTTAGATACCTATTAAGTGCCACTTTGTACTTCTGCAGATATAGATAGCTTACTGCATAGCTATGCGTATGAGAAAAGCAATTGTACACTATGCACATATACATGGAAAAATATACGCTTTATGTATGCATATATATTATTATACATGGAAATGCATACGCATGATGTATGTTTGGTATGTCAGTATTAAAATTAGTGACTAAAGCTAAATAACATGTAACAGTTATTGATTCTCTCTCTCTCTCTCTCTCTCTCTCTTCTCTCTCTCCCTCTCTCTCTCTCTCTCGAAAAGAATAATGGTCGAAATATTCCCCGTCATATGTGTCTGCGATCTTCTTGGGAAATACTGCATTTGTTATAAAAAGAAAATCCTTCAACAAAAAAACTCATCCAAGTTTTTTTTTTTTTTTTTTTTTTAGAAGGGAAGAATTGATCAGTCTTAGATTTAACGAACGCATTGTTACTTTTATTGGCGTCATAAGGATCTTGTCTTGGTGCCAAATGGTCTTCCATCGCCTCTGACCGCAACTTCGTGCGCTCTCTCTCTCTCTCTCTCTCTCTCTCTCTCTCTCTCTCTCTCTCTCTCTCTCTCTCTCCTTTTTCCGTGCCATGATTGAATTAAATTTATCCTTCGAAATACAGAGCGTTAGTCTGGATGGATACTAATAATTTAGATGAATGTGAGGATAATCTACTGGCGAGTTTTATTTGGAAATAAATAAACAGCAACGGTAGATAAATAAATAAATAAATAAATAGACAGTTTAATTAATTAATAAAAATGATATTCATCACTTGCTTGACAATCGAATTCACTGTGGCCAATCGCGTGTGCATTTATTATAAAAAACTTTCAGAATAAGTGAAATTGCGGTAGTGATTTTAGATAAGACGGCCTTATGCCAGTGACTGTTACGTTAAAAAGGTGAATAGATAGGTATGTATGATATGGGTTTGCTTATATAGAAAATATAGCAGTTCTAGATCAGACCGAAAGGCAGCTATCATTTCAGTCGATCTCCTGAATCAAAGTTCCTACGAACAATATAGATTGGAAGACTCTCTCTCTCTCTCTCTCTCTCTCTCTCTCTCTCTCTCTCTCTCTCTCTCTCTCTCTCTCTCTTACCACTTCAAAAGGGAGATATTCCTTTTCTCAGGGATGTACAAATTCTTCCCAGAAGATAATTCTCATATGTCTTGACTTTAGGGCTAAAGTTTCCCACGAACTCTACAAACGCCTTTTGATGTTTCCTTTCAGTATATATCTCAGCCAGACTTCAGATTTACAGCGCTGTATGTAATAGAGAAATGATGTTCTTCTCTGGTGAAGACCACGCCATCCTCACGGGGCGTATCCTGCCCTCTCTAGAAAGGGATTTTTATGTGAGGAGAAATATCTCGGAGTATGTAGCTTGCCATACAGTCCTTTTACTTTCGTTTCCACGTTGCTTGAGAAAAAGTCACTAGGGAGCAATGAACGTGAAGAAAAGTCATATTTATTTATCTTTGCGGGTGGTTTTCCACAAGACGACCATGAAATTAAGAATGGTGGCGAATTATTTATCTTGTTATTAGATGGAAGACAAGTCTGGTCTTTCTGGTTTCTGGATATAAATTTCTCTCTCTCTCTCTCTCTCTCTCTCTCTCTCTCTCTCTCTCTCTCTAATTATTAATTTTATTATTATATTTAAGAAAAGTCTTCTCTTTCTGGTTTCTGGCTGTGAATCTCTCTCTCTCTCTCTCTCTCTCTCTCTCTCACACACACGCATCGTTGATTGAAACAGTCATTCGAATATAATAATACGATACTTGTAGCGTTACACAATAGAAATACAGATCTACAGATTTACCAGAACACGTCGTTCATCTTAATGATATTTGTCATCAAAACGTTTTCTATAGCCTTCGATGTATATCAGGTTACGGTAGTGATTTGCTTAAGTAGCAGTATTCCTCATCTCCACATTCCACCCCAATAAATGTTTACGAAAGGGTTCGCAGTGCATTAGCCTTCTATAGCTGGGAGCCAATAATATAATCGTCTCTCGCTGTGCAGCACTGCTGAGCGTTGGCACCTGGGGAAATGAAGGTGATGTGATCTTGAAAAGTCTCTCCGGATGTATCAGCAACCATTTCGTCACCCAGGGGAATCCCATTTGAAAATCAATATCTGAAATTAAGGGTATGTGGCTGATTCTCTCTCTCTCTCTCTCTCTCTCTCTCTCTCTCTCTCTCTCTCTCTCTCTCTCTCTCAACACTGAAGGTTTTTTTTAGAATATTGGGTCAATGGAACAAAGGTATTCACTTAAGAATCCCTCTCTCTCTCTCAATACTTGTTCAGAGTATTGGGTCAATGGAACGGAGGTATTCGGTTAAGACTCTCTCTCTCTCTCTCTCTCTCTCTCTCTCTCTCTCTCTCTCTCTCTCAACACTTAAGGTGTTTAGAATATTGGGTCAGTGGAATAGAGGTGTTCTGTTAAGACTCGTCTCTCTCTCTCTCTCTCTCTCTCTCTCTCTCTCTCTCTCTCTCTCTCAACATTTGTAGTTTAAAATATATATAAATATATATGTGCATATGTGTATGTATAGTGTATATATAGATATAAATTTTATATATATATATATATATATATATATATATATATATATATATATATATATATATATATATTATAAATATATATATAGATATATATATATATATATATATATATATATATATATATATATATATATGAAAGGCCTAGGGTTTTTGATTAATAATATATTGCCAATATGTTCGCTGTGACCTATGGAATGTGAAGAACAGAGCAGAAGCAACGACCCGAGAAAGCTGATGAATAGTTTCTGTGGATGACATGAGACAAAAACTTGCTTAGTTAGACAACGTCAATGTTACTAAGTTTCATGAACTCTTCTCAAAGTGCCTTTGTGAAACTGGATGCAGCTAGTTATTATGAGGCGCTAACGAACTGTGCATTCGTATGTACATGTGCGCCTCTTCTATTCATAATGTATCTCTAGCCAAGTCTATGGGAAGACTTGCACAAAGATTCGTGGGAGGAAGGCAGAGCCACGGTGGCGGTGGCTAAGAGTTTTTTGGAATAGTGAGTGAGATATTCCGACTGCATGGGTGAGTTGAATTACTTTAGCCAAAGGGATGGCTTGTTTGATATCTTGTAAGATGTTCCATTTTATTAACTTTGTCTTTAAACTTGTGTGTGCTAACGAGTGTGTTTCTCGTGTCTTTGAAACAGACGGTTCTGGCAATGGGGGGACCGACAGGGAGTCCCGATGGATATAGACTTTTTGGTGACTGCATACTGTCAGATATTTTACTGTTGGGGGTTTTTTAAGTTAGTCTGTAAGACTTGATATATTCATTATTTATTCATTGTTAATAAATGTATTTTCTTATGATGCAACTCTCTCATTTTGGTTACCTGTTAGAGTGGAGAGAAAGAGATTGTTAGAGAGAGAGAGAGGTCGCGAGTCGTTGATCGCTTGGAGAGAGAGAGAGAGAGAGGGAGAGAGAGGGGCTGTGTGTATTAGTTTGCCTTGACGCTCGAGTTACCAGTTTACCAAATGAATAATGGGGAATCTCCTCATTACAGGTTTTGGTGGCTAGCGGTGAAAAAGGGGTATAAAAGTTTTTTTTTTTTTTTATGCCTGGGAACGCCAATGAAGAGATAGGTGACCAGTTAGAAAATAAAGGGGTTATGGCTTAGCGATAGTTTTCGAACGACAAAGCCTTTGTGGGATTGTGGAAAATTGTTAAATTGTTAGTTTTCAGTTACTAGTGAGAAAAAAATGAGAAATATCTATCTGTTAACTGTGCTAAGG
This sequence comes from Macrobrachium nipponense, assembly GCF_015104395.2. Classification (NCBI taxonomy): domain Eukaryota; kingdom Metazoa; phylum Arthropoda; class Malacostraca; order Decapoda; family Palaemonidae; genus Macrobrachium; species Macrobrachium nipponense. The sequence continues at coordinate 7,711,796 of NC_087204.1, forward strand.
GGAGGGGGAAGGATTTTATTGGACTCAGCATTTGGCCCAGGCAGTCTGCCTACTAGTTGCGGCGCTCAGTATGACTTCTGTGTGTAATGTCGAGTGCATCCCGAGATGGCCGTGTGGGTGTTGTTATTAGTGCATTACGCGAATTCCGAGTTCTTTTTGTTCCCATTATGGAGTGGTGAGTGTTAAAAAAACATTGTCTTTTAAGGGGAGGGTTTTGTTTAAATATTTCAGTGAAATGGGACTGGCGCAAGAGGTCAAAAAATTCTTGTCTTTGCCCATAGTAGCAGAAGTGACGTGTTTTCTTTATTTGCGCGTGTTTATAATAGACGTATTCATCTTTGTTTAACGCAGAAGGGTGTATAAAGACGTTTTTTTTTCATGCATGTGAACTGTGCTTAGATAGCATATCTAACTTTGAGACAGAGCGGCCACTGAATTTCATGGGCTCAGCACATTTCTGCTAACCGCGCAGAGAGGCGCGTTGCATGGTGGGTACTGCATACCTAAGAGGGGATTGCAAGGAGATGGGTACTACTGGTGTAGGCCTCGGGGGAGTGCTCTGTCGCTTGACTGAGGGGTTGTTCTAACCGGGGGGGGGGGGGGGGGGGGGGGAGAAAACTTTTTTTTTCTCAGTGTGGGTGAACTCCCCCTTTCCTTATTTTTTCTTTGTCGGGCTGTTGAAGACAAGTCTGTCTTTGAGAATGAATACTAAGATATCAGCTGATTGATTAGTTGATGAAGTGAAACGCCCGTAGAGTCTTTTTTTTAGAAAAGAGATTTTTTTTTCCTCTTGGATGAAGAGAAAAGGAAATAAAAGAGAATTGAAATACATTGTATGGGTGTATGTTTTCCTTGCGCTTTCGAAGACACATGTATTGGGGAGACACAGATTATTATTATTTTTTTTTTATTGTGTTGGAGGAATTACTTTAAAAATGGTGCCGAATGGTGATGCCCGATGCCGTGAATGGTGTATGCTGGAGAAATTGTGTGTCATAAGTTTCAGCATTACTGTGTATGCAATTTGAATTTTACTCTTACTTGAGATCTTTGCAAGAGAATTATTGCTATGGAGAGTTATTATTATTATTAATAATTATTATACTTGAGATGTGTCACAGGAGGGTTGCTTAAGTATAATTATCATTGCGGGAGACTTGTTTTACGAGAGATTTGAGATATTTCATGGGAGATTATTTTATAATTATTACAGATAATTATTCATGGAGAATTATTACAATGGATTAATGGGAGATATCTTGTGTTAATTATTTGTTGAGTTTTTTGTAACTTTGGAGAATATTTCAGTCATTCACGAGGATGAGTTTTGCTGAATCTTGATGAATCTGGCTGAATCTTGGTGAGTTGTGTTGAATCTTGCTGAACTTTTGCTGAATTTTGTGCTGAGTTTTTGGAGAATGGACAAGCATTAACATTGGTGATATTTTTTTTTATACCAATACTGGTGATTTTTTATAGCAAATTTTGGTAATTTTGCTGATAGTGATACTTCTGATACTGATCTTTTTTATACTAGTACGTGGGTGCTGTAATGCTATCAAGGGTGGTGAAATCTTTTTTGAATTTGGGAGGAACTAACAACACATTATTTTTTGTTTTTCTTTTTTTTTGTGAGTTCAGCAGATAATTGCTTGACATCTGGTGAGTCACGGGAGATAGTTAATAGTGCCGTAGATTTTTCTTTTCTCCTTTTTTGGAAGTTAGCCATAGCTGACACAAGTTTTTTTTCATCATGGGTGAATTTGAATTTATTTTTTCTCTCCAGTTGGTGTGAATATTTTTTAATATCTCAGTTCGTGACTTAGAGTCATTATTTGGGAAAGTATTTGTGTTTCAGCTATTTGATGCTGTAGAGAAATATATGGGAGAATTTTTTTGCACGTTTTGAATGCATACGTAATGGCACTACATTTTTTTCTCTGGACATTTGTGTTCCAGAAATTGTGAGTTTTCTTGCACAATACATTAGTTGTATTTGTGACAACTTTGTGAGAGATAGGAAACTTGGTTAAGTTTTCTAGTGGCATATGTCATAGTGCATATGGAGAAGTCTTGGCTAAGACACTGTGAATTTGGAATTCTGTTATAAGGAGTTGTGGCACATTGGTGATTTTTTCTAGAATTTTCTAGACAGTTTTTATTTGTCGAGTTTTTGCCCTTTTTCAGCAGTTATGCTAATGAAAGGAGTTTTATAGTTTTTGACTATAACATTGAGTCATTCTCTGGAGAATTGGCGATATAATTGGATGTATATATTATCTGGGAGTTATAATTTGAGATATAATATATGGGAGATATATTTTGGCCATTTTTGATATTTGCCAATGGTGATGAGAGCTATGTTTAGTTCAATTATTTTGCAGCCATCTTTGTTGCAAATGGAGACACATATTTGGAGATTATGGGGCAATATTTGTGAGTGTGTGAGTTAGATGCCTTGAGTGCACATTTTTTTGGAGATAGGATTTCATTTTATTGATATTCCTTTTTGGAGATATATTTTTTGGAGCCTTGTTTTATTCCATATGGAGTATTGGGGAAATAGAGGTAAATATTTTGTATTTGCCGAAATAGAGGTGATCATTCTCTATTCCTGGAGTGGTGTCTTTTCTATTAACATGTGGCTATTGGAGAAATATAAGGGGAGTGGTTATTAACCAAATGGAGGAAATATTTTTATAACCAGAGTGGTGTTATTATTAATAAGGTGTCACATATTTATGTATGGAGATGGAATTAATCTTTGGGGGTGACCCTTTTTTTTGTGGTTATGGAGTTTTTTCGAGCCAAGAGAAGATTTCTGTGGTTCTTTCTCTTTGGTTTCGTGATTATTTAGAGGCGAGTGGCATTACTGCATTACGAGTCCTATGGAGATGTGTGCATTTTTTATGTTCACAAGTATATTGTTTCTGGAGGCATATAATTGGGCAAAGTCATGTTGAGAGAATAAGTCTTCTAGACAAATTTTTGAACACATTAGTCATATCCTGGAGTTAATTTTGTGAAATGTGTCAGTTAGACCTTTTTCTATAGAATCATGAGTTTTCCAAACTTGTGTGTCTGACTGGACATTTTTTATGCTGCTGTTTGAGCATACGTCCGCAGGCCGGTTTTCTGCTGACAAGCGATGTGATGAGCCGTGTGCTGACTTTTTCTCTGATGGTGATAGCTCAGAGCTTTTGCAATATCTGGAAATGTTGCCAATAGCATTTCATGAAAGCGCATGTGTGAGAGTTTGCTTTCTGGCCTTGTTGGTCGATAAAGTTGCGATGTTGAGAAATTCCGTAACTTTACATGGAAAATTTCTTGGGAAAAACTCGGGGGGTTATGCATATTATACATGTATTATGTATTTTGTGATGGGGGACATTTACTTGTGGTTACCTTTATTTTTATTTTTTTTCTTCCTTTTCCTATGAGAGATGTAATTGGGGATTGAGATTAAATAGCATTTTTTTTTTTCACCGGGAGATGTAATTTTTTCGGGGTTGTTGTTTATGTAAAAGGGAGTTTGACATTAAGCCTTATTGTACTTAATGGTTTGAGCAGTAAAGGGGTTTTTGCTGTTAACACATTGGGAGATTTTATTTTTGCTGATTTTTGTGTTTTGTGTTCAGATATCAGAGCTTGAGAGAACATTTTTTGGGTCTGGGCTTGTTACGTGATTTTTTTTTTTCTTGGGCTCATTACGATTTTTTCTTTATTTTACTTATGATAACATTCGAGTTTGAAATGTGAGTGCAGAAGTCCCTGGAGTTGCTGTGATTTCTGAGTTGTGTGTGTGCTGATGTGTGAGTTTGGAGAACTGAGTTGGAGAACTTGATGTTTTTTTTTTCTTTGAGAGTTATGATAATGACTTATGATTTAGTATCATATTAAAGGGAGTTAATTGGGAGATGTTCAGTTAGTATTTCTGACTTTTTGAGATCATTGTTTGATAGAAGTAGTATGTCTGGGGTTAATTCTTTTTAGATTGACCAATGACTTGACTGACATACTAACACACCAAAAGGTCGTTTCCCAACGCTAGCAAGACGTCCACCAGCCGTGCGCAGTGTGTTGCTGTCGTTTTGTCCGTGGTGATTACAAGAGCTTCCACGATGGTGATTACGAGAGTTCTACAGCTTGTCTTTTGGGGATCTGCAGAAGCCGTGAGAAGTCTTCTACAATTAGGGAGGCGTTCCGTCTTCTTACAACTGCTACAGCTTCCTACTGTTGTGCAGCAAGTTGCAGACAAGCAAAGAGGGATATTCAAGAATCCAAAGAGAGAAAATTCTAGTGTTATTTGGAGATAAAAGCATAACAGACTTTATTTTATAATGCCAGAGACGTGCAGTTATTACTTATATTTTATTTTAAGCCGGCCAATGTGTTTTATATTATATAGGCAATTTTGCTAGGCAGGGGCTAGCGTTGTTAGTGGCCGAACCGTGAAAGGCCTAGGGTTTTTGATTAATAATATATTGCCAATATGTTCGCTGTGACCTATGGAATGTGAAGAACAGAGCAGAAGCAACGACCTGAGAAAGCTGATGAATAGTTTCTGTGGATGGCGTGAGATAAAACTACTTAGTTAGACAAGTCAATGTACTAAGTTCATGAACTCTTCTCAAAGTGCCTTTGTGAAACTGGATGCAGCTAGTTATTATGAGGCGCTAAGGAACTGTGCATTGGTATGTGCATGTGCGCCTCTTCTCTTCATAATGTATCTCTAGCCAAGTCTGTGGGAAGATTAAAGATTCATGGGAGGAAGGCAGAGCCACGATGGCGGTGCCTAAGTGTTTTTTTGGAATAGTGAGTGAGATATTCCGACTGCATGGGTGAGTTGAATTACTTTAGCCAAAGGGATGGCTTGTTTGATATCTTGTAAGATGTTCCATTTTATTAACTTTGTCTTTAAACTTGTGTGTGCTAACGAGTGTGTTTCTCGTGTCTTTGAAACAGACGGTTCTGGCAATGGGGGGACCGACAGGGAGTCCCGATGGATATAGACTTTTTGGTGACTGCAGACTGCATACTGTCAGACATTTTACTGTTGGGGGTTTTTTAAGTTAGTCTGTAAGACTTGATATATTCATTATTTATTCATTGTTAATAAATGTATTTTCTTATGATGCAACTCTCTCATTTTGGTTACCTGTTAGAGTGGAGAGAAAGAGGTGAAGAGAAAGAGATTGTTAGAGAGAGAGAGAGGTCGTGAGCCGTTGATCGCTTGGAGAGAGAGAGAGAGAGAGAGAGAGGGAGAGAGAGGGGCTGTGCGTATTAGTTTGCCTTGACGCTCGAGTTACACGTTTACCAAATGAATAATTGGGGAATCTCCTCATTACATATATATATATATATATATATATATATATATATATATATATATATATATATATATATATATATGTGTGTGTGTGTGTGTGTGTGTGTGTGTGTGTGTGTGTGTGTATGTATATGTAGTCCAATAATATGTGTGTTGGTGTGTATAGCTATGCATGTATGAATGTCTGTACGCAAGGAGATAGAACTTTTACGTAGAGAAAGAACGATAGAAAAAGATTAAGGGTACGAATTACGAAAGGATTCCGTTACCCAAGTAATCCCGGATTTAAACGGTATATGTTATCGTGTCTATATTTCCCTTGAGAACCGTTTGAATCTGTCGTCCGAAGTAATGTTCAGCCATTAAGGTCGTACATAAGCGTTCGTCCATCATTTTGATAGACCAGAACGCTGGTCAAAGTTTTGAAACATGGTAGTCCATGGACAGTAAGTGTCAAGTAAGTTTAACTAACGCCAATAGGCTAGACTTTATCTACAGCAAAACAGAGGGCTGTAGCGTTACTATAGAAAATACAGATTTAGTGCACGGTTGCACACTGGTTGTGGCTATTTAATCTCGATATATATTGAGGTATGCGAGCGGTTTGTTTTCCCGTATGTTGTGTGGGTTATTTATTTATATGTATATTTTGTCAACATGTGGTTAAACGATGTTGCCTTGTCAGCTTTCCCCTTTTGAATTCTGTGACTGTGCGCGCATACATGCATATGCGTATGCAATTGGATGGTTTTCGCACTAACAAATATTTGCTAGTCCATGGATACCCGTCAGGTGGTCAGTTGACTGCGACCGTTATCAGAAGCAGAAATGTCAGTTCTATTTAACAGTATCTAAGTTCGTAAGTGAATACGACAGGATTTGCAGTTTCAAATTTGCAAGATGGCATTGGTTGAGAATGATTTCTTGAGTGGCGGGTGTATATGCATAGTATATAGAGTTCACTGCTGAATTAGGTTGAAGTTACATTTTGTGGTAAATATCATAATTAAAAAAGACATCAAATGGAAAGAATAAGTGGAAACAGTGGCTTTTTGTTCATATATCTGTACGTGTTTTGTGTTGGTTCGCGCTATGAATGGACACCTTCCTCCGTTGTCTCAAAAGTTTCATATTAGATGAATCTTCAAGTTAGCATTTCTGATCACTTATAATTTGCACGATAAGCAAATGAAAACATTTGATTGTAATCAAACTGTGAATTAAGTACTTACGTAAAAAATCAAGATGAGATAACGTTTTCAACTCTTATAATAATATTCCTTGATAAATAATGAGTAAAATTAAAGGATAATAAACCGAATCCATTATTGGTTCTCATGGTTCTGGGTACTACACGAAAACCTGGTTTGAAGAACCACGAATGTAGTCAATTATTGTTGCTAATGAAAACGTCATTGGATTATCTCCTTACTGCACTGGTCGGTACTACACTAATGTAATACGCTGTTTATTCAGGATGCAATTATACAATGAATAGGCTGTCGGGGTTTCGAAATGAACTTTTATGCATGCAAATTTGGTTATGAGT
>NC_087204.1:7723673-7753673 GCF_015104395.2 Macrobrachium nipponense
GAATATAAATACATCACTCGCGGTGACCAGCATTTAGATTTGTTATATTTGGATATTTCGTTCGTTGGAGAAATGCCTGCTAAAAATAACTCACAAATAACTCAAAGACGGAGATTTGCACTGTAGGGGGCACCTTGTGTGCATACCGTGAGCAGTAAATTCTCGATTCAGCTGAGCGTTTTCATATATAATGGAATGTATTGTCTGTATAGGTGTTTACTAAATCGTCAAAACTGTTTAACAATCATACCCTCCATAGGGTTAGGTACTGAACTATAAATACAAGATCTAATGACGGATTAAACCATTTCTTACACACTATCATTCCTGTCAAAACGAAAACGCACCTCCAAAGGTCTGATAATAGAAATGTTCCAAACTCGGGCACATATGTGACCCGGTTCCAGCGCAGAATTAATTTTGGGACGAGGAATCTTTACCGACCTGGGAAAGTTGGCAAAAGAGAATCCATTATTAGATGGAAATTGGAAAGGCGGGATATATATCTATTGTTAAGGAAGAGAATGTCATCGATCACCATGGAAATATGACTTGAAAAGAACATTAGGTAATGGAATGTATCTAAAAGTTCTGAAACAAGGGAGATTCATTTGCATATATTTTATAAAAACATCGTCTGAGGAATCAGTAGGAATATTCCGATGATAAGGAAAAGAGATAGTGATACTGTATATTTCTTACTTTGGGCTAAAAGTGTTTTTTTAAAAGAGTTTAGATAATTAAGTTCTATTCACGCGCGTTCGTGAATACGCTCACCCGAGTCCACAGAGGAGGACGAACACTCAAACACATTAATCTTTTGACACTCTGTTGATCATTGAAATGGTTCTCTATGAATCAAAACATACATAGAGTACCATTTCAATCTCTTTATAATCCCTATCTGTCAGTTATACGAATCCTCTTGTTTTGTCTTTTGCCTCATGTACGTCAGTTTTGCTTAGTAAAGGACGTGGAAAAGTCGAAAGGTCTCGCAGTTACTCCTTCGTTTATTTTTGCTTCGTGGCATATATCTTTATTTATGGATTTATCACGTTCCTAACTTTCGTGATTCAGTTATACATACCATACATACATACATATATATATATATATATATATATATATATATATATATATATATATATATATATATATATATATATATATACATATATATGACTGATAAAAATGTTCTGTTACAACAGAATTCCATCTAATAAAAGGAGCCAATAAAATCTATATCTTTGCGTTTTTATGGGCTCCTTTTATTATATCTACCCTATATAAAAGACATTCAGAAACACATTTATCCCGACTACATTACTTTCCATAAATAAATACCTACTTCCAGAAATGTTTTCACTCAAGCGTCTGACGGCCGATTGCCTGGAACACTTCCAGAATATAGCCCTCATGATAGCTTTCAAGGAAGGCAGAGTGAGAGGGTGGGAAGGAAAGATGGAGAGATAAAGACAAAATAGTTCTGATTATTTCTGATTCTGCTGAGATGAAGAGCGGAGGGTTATCCATCGAGGTCGAGAAAGAAAAGTAAGTGATTTGCAGATGAGGGAAACTAAGCTGGGTAGATTAGACCGTTTGATGAATTGTAGGGAGGGAGTGGAATATAGCACTGAATACGAGGGATATGAAAAGATGAAAAGGGGAGAGTCAATTGGATGTCAAAATAGGGATGTGATGATAATAACCATAATTTTACCTTTCATACATACAGCTACACGTCAAAGCATGTAGAGAGAGAGAGAGAGAGAGAGAGAGAGAGAGAGAGAGAGAGAGAGAGAAACTCTTTACGTGATCACTGTTGTGACGTATGGAGTTTCAATAAACATGTTTATTCTATGTCTGTGTGTGGGGGGGGGGTGGGGCGGGGGATGGTGGGGGGCCGGTGGGGACAGATATAATGAATATTGAAGACACAATTCCATAGCAGCAAACAAAGAACCATGTTCCTTTGGACACTATGGCTTCATTCTCTTCGTGGCCAACCTTTCATCATTCTATGGGTTGGATGCTTTTCTCTGAAAATCTCCTTCTCCATTCTTTAAGCATTCGCCCTTCCATTGTTCGTTTCCCTCTTGTGTTTTCTGACAGTTCTGGTCTCGTGAATAAGGGGGCGTTTTGGGAGTCTATTTCCCTGGGTTGTTTAGTTTGTGAAAACCTTCCTCATCTCTCCTTTACTCGATCTGGTGCTCTTGCTTGCGAAACATGTGGCTTTGTTTTGCCTTATAATATTCAGGAAATGCAATACATAAAATGCGGCACCGGAGCTGCCTCCACTGATTAGTTTATGCGCTAGATAAATCCTGGATCTCAAAATTAGCGCTTCTAAGCGTTCCATTGTCTGCAATTCCACAGCAGTGTTGGGGAGAATAACACTGAATACAAGATGGTAATATGTAATATCCACTTAGGGCGGTAGTTCTTTACAGCGTGCCTTCTTTAGACCCCTAGCTGCAACCCCTTTGGTTCCTTTTACTATACCTCCTTTCATATTCTCTTTCTTCCATTTTACCGTCCTCCCTCTCCTGACATTTGATTCATAGTGCTTTGAAGTTTTCCTCCTGTTACACATTTCAAACATTTTACTGTACATTTCCATTTCAGCGCTGAATGACCTCATAGGTCCCAGTGATTGGCATTTGGGCAAAATTTTATATTCAACTCAACTCAGTATGTAATATACAGTATTCATCCTCATATTCTTCTTAGTTATCTAAATAATCTTTATTAAATTCAATTAAGATATTGTGGATAGTTATTTAATCTCACCTTATTTTCTAGTAGAAATGTAGAATATTATTGTTTGGAATTTAACCAGTCCCGTAAATCACTCTCCAATGTCTAATTATCCATCGTCATGTTTGATTTAATGTGTATATTTTTAAGTAGATGACAACAATAAAAATATAAAAAAATACACGCTTGGAAAAAACTTCCCTTATGTCATGTCCAGATTCCAGCGACAGGTATACTATGGCCCCTCTGTTTCTTTCTGTCGAGAAGGAATGATGCTCACGACACTTCCAGTCCCCCATAGATTCTGGAGGATCGCTGGAGACACTTCCAGTCCCCATAGATTCTGGAGGATCGCTGGATCCTCCTCAGCCGACGGGCCCCGACCGGAGACTCATATTACAAAAGGGAAATTTATTGCCTTTTTCCAGCTGTTGGATTCGTCGTCTTTGAAAAGGGCTTCTGTCGTCCACGTGTCGTTACTTTGCCTTTATTTGATGTTCATATATATATATATATATATATATATATATATATATATATATATATATATATATATATATATGTTACGACAAAAAAGAACACTCAGTTTATAAGCAGTCCTTTTTCTCAACATATATGAACAAAAAATGAAAAGCCTCTTGGACGATGTCCACATGAGGCTGTCTCTGTATTATTATTATTATTATTATTATTATTGTTGTTGTTGACAGCGGATGTACGTGACTACCTTGATAAGATATATAATATATATATATTAATACTATATATTATATATATATATAATATATATATATAATAAATATATATGTATATATATATAGTATAATATGTAATATCATATATATATCTATATCTATATATATATATATCTATATATATCTCTATATATATATAATCTATATATATACATATATGTATATATATAATATATATATATTATATTATAATATATATTATATATATATAATATATATATATATCTATATATACCTACATCTTATATATTATATATATCTATATATATATATTATATATATATATATCTATATATATATCTTAAGCTCTCTCATAATATATTATCATTTATATATATATATATTATATATATATATAGTCATTACAATTAATCGCGTAAATATTACTGGAAAACACATTTCCTCAGCTTAGGTACGTTGAATTATTCAGAGACCAATTCCCATACTGTTAAATAATTCATTTTGAATAAGAAAGGATTCGTACAAGAACTAAGTGTGATAATAATATTATCAAAACCACACGGATTATAGAAACGGATTTCTAATACGTATCATTCTTGAAGGATCATTAAATGTCGTCATTCACAAACTATCAGTCTTGTTAGAGCTGGGTAATTGAGCTTTTTATCGAACCTCCTTTTAGATCCCCATCACACATTTACTGAGAGAGAGAGAGAGAGAGAGAGAGAGACCTATCCTTACGGATGCTGATGAGCATATATAGGCTAGTACCCTACAGGTAGATGCAGCAGCAGCAGCAGCCGGTCGGGCCAATAACTGACTCCTGCCGGGGGATCCTGCCACCAAGAGGACGTGATTAAATGAATGGCTGCCGGAGACGCAGACGAGGAAGGTCGAGCAAGAGGTTGTACTATATTTCCTCCGGGGATGTCAATATTAGAAGAGGACGGATGGGAACCTCAAAAGGAAACCTCAAAAGGAAATTTTTTACCGTTTTATCGAGAATTTGTATGTCAGCGTATATTTAAAAAGTGATATATAAATTGCATTTTTGACTTTGAATATACGATGAGAGGTTCAAATATCCCTGAGAAATATAATGTACTACAGGTTATGAATTGATGAGGATTTTCAGATGATTAGTATATTATCTGTAATGTATCTAATCAAATTGGTAAATGAATATTTCAAGTGATAACACTCAAATCTAATGAATACGAAAGTAAAAACAACGCGATGGTAATGTTATGTAATATACTAATATATATATATATATATATATATATATATATAATATCTATATATATATAGAGAGAGAGAGAGAGAGAGAGAGAGAGAGAGAGAGGAGAGAGAGAGGAGAGAGAGAGAGAGAGAGGTCAACTCAATAAGGAATTAAGGCTGATTTTTCCCTCTTATATTTACCATTCAACAGGGCTTTAAATGAGCTAGGTGAAGTCGCATATGCTACAGTTTTTCATATATCATCGTGATAAACCTATAATAAACGGACACACAAACACACATCCAGGCCCTTCTAAGAAGGCGGGCGCACAGCACCTGAAAGTGACAGCATCATGAGGGTAAAAAGGGTCTTGACTTCTTCCATTACTTAATACACTCTTGAAAAGAGGCATGATTCAGTGGCAAAAGCCCTCCACTGGAGCCTGTGCGTTCTCTCTCGCGTGATTTTTTTTAAGACTATTTTTATTTTTCCTGTAAAAGAGTTTTTTTTGTGTGTGTAACTTCCAATAAAAGAACTTTTCGTCAACTTATTTTCAAACTTGATGAAAATATCCTTTAAAAAGTTAGGAGTCCCCAGCGGGACTCTGATGGGGGTAGAGAGTTTCTAAATATGTAGATTGGACACACAAAATTTAGAAACCCATTATAACAATCTGCATTTTTAGCAGGGACATTAAACGACATCCTTGGTGGGCTGCAGGTTCTAAAATTGTATACGATGCACTCCTGTAGTCGAAAGATTTACAGAAGGTGGTGTAGTGGAACTTTAGTATTTGCATAGGAGTGGCGAGAGATGGTCTGAGGGTGTTTGCACTAAGTTGCAGGATGAGAAATGGGCCCTAGGTGGAGTTTGAAGTAGTTCGTTTCAACAGATAATTTAACGTTAATTTGTGACAGGGAGATGCTGACGCGAGTTCGAGAACAATTTGAAATGGAGACAGCCGTAAGAAAATGTTCAAGAATAAGGTAATGAGGGAAACGGAGCCAATTCGAAAGATAAATCATTGCAAGTATGGATTCGACAATATGTGAGAAAAATCTAGCAGTTCAAAGCAGGCTGATGCAAGCTTAGAACTAAAGAGTACACGTAGCAAAGCGAACGCCATGATTTTTTGCGAGTCCATACTATTTGGTATAGTTAAATCATAAGGGATTGTTTATTAATATATGAAAATTAATTACAGCCTCTAGCAGACTCAGCTTCAATCTAAGTACGAACGGCATTAGTGTCACGAATTGTAACTAAAACTAGGTACGATATTGAAAGAACTTACTAAGTAAGATCAATAACTAGAACGTTTTGACGATGAAGACAACCAAACAAGGATCCCATTTTTGGTGATAAAAGGTAAATTTTGTTCTTGTGACCTTTATATAATAGACTGGAAAATTGGAGGGAGCTCAATAAATGTGGACTTGACATTGAAACAAATGCTTTTCTTGGCCAAATTTGAAATAAAAATCCAGCAAAGTTAGCTGTAATTAGAGTGGTTACATATTGGTGTGTGTGAACTGTCAAGTGGTTCCAGGGACGTGTTGCCATCTTGGTGGTTTTAAACGTTAGACCCTGTTCTATTTCTCTTCTTGCCTATCGGTGAATAATAGAATTGGTAATATTCAGGAACAGAGCAGCACTCAATCAATTATTATATGAAAACAGTCAGAAGCTAGCTATCAATTTTTATTACTCAGTTTAATGAGAGATAAAATCGGCAGATGGCAACTTAGGTTACCCGATCTTTATCATAATTGCCAACCATTGCTAGATTTTCGATGAGCGGACGAACGCTAAAAATGCATCCTGTATATTGACGGTTATTGTGAAATGCACATCTATTATTTAACACTTTATAAACTCTCAGGGCATAAACAATATCAGCACATGTATCAAAAGACCCACGTTTATCCTGAAGTGCTAAATGTAGCACTAAGTCATTGCGTGTACGTAAGTAGATACCATTTTATGCACTGTCTTAAGTAGCTAAACAAATAAAATTGAGAATATGAAGGTTTAATAATGCCATTTTTAAAGCCAGCCGTTATCTAAGGCAATTAACTCGAAGAGAAAACCTTATTAATTTTTGCAATGGCAACGACAATACCTCGCTGCGTCTCCCATACGCGGATGTAATCGCTCCTGCGAACTGCGCTCTTCGTTAATTAGATCGGTTACTTTGATAAAGGAAGTATCAGGGGAGTTCTTAAGGATCGACTTACATAGTGAAATTAGATATATTAATGGTATATACACCGTAGCTGACGGTGCAATGATTAGACCAAAGTTCGGTAACAACTTCAGTGGGAAAAATAATAATAATAATAATAAATAAATAAATGAAAGCTTTCCCCCTTCAACACTCTCGCGTTCCTTTATTTATTTATTGAATGAATAATTTACTTCAGATGGCCAATGTAATTCACAAATATAATTTTTTGCTTATATATTCCTTCACCCTCATATTGATGTCTCTCTCCCTCTCTGTATATATATATATATATATCCCTCTCTGTATATTATATATATATATATATATATATATATATATATATATATATATATATATATATATATATATATATATATATATACAGGGAGTCCATAAAGACCCAGTACCAATACAAGTATTTATTGTAATGGTACTGGGACTTTATGACACTGTATATATATATATATATATATATATATATATATATTATATATATATATATATATATATATATATATATATATAAGAATGAACCAGAAAAATCTCTTTCCATAACCCAGATTCACTAAAAAGAAAAGGGGTTACCTGAGATTTGGGCATTAGAGTCGGAAAAAGAATGTCATCGATCTGAAAAAAAAAAAATTGAGAGAGAGAGAGAGAGTATGAGAGAGAGAGAAGAGATGAGATAGACGAGGAGAGAGAGAGAGAACTGAGTAAAAGTTGAAAAAGAGTTGAGCAAATGAAAGATGGGATTCTTTTCATAATTCTTTGGTCTTTAAATATAGGAGGTTCGGCACCTTTCAGAGAAAAGTTTTTTTTTTTTTTTATTAATTTGAATTTTATGAAGTCTCATTGTGTATTTCTTCATGTTCGAAATACATTCATGTGCAATACACAGGTTTTATAAGTTATATGTATTTTTTTTCTCTCACATACACAATTGTTCTATGCAATAGTGCAATTACTAAAACATTATATGTATATAGATATATAGATATATATATATATAGTATATATATATATATATATATATATATATATATATATATATATAATATATATTATATAACAGAACAGTTTGTTAATTTGATGCTATTATCTTGCCAAATTGTATGCAATAATAAAGACGCTCCTTAATATCATAATTATGCCCAAGGGTATAACATTATTTGTTTACATAAAAAAAAAAACACAATATTCCCTTTTTCGTTTTCTGAATTGTATTCCCAGCCTCATGGAGGCTCGTAGTATTGCAATGCCGCATCTCTGTTAAATAACGTAAAACTACTTTTGTCACAATGCAACAGGAAGACGCTATCGTCACCGCCCACTTGGTCGTAATAGTCTTTCTTATATTGTTCTGTGGTCACGTCAGTATACCAAGTAGCTCATGTCATCTCGTTCTGCTAATACTAAACATAAAGCGGCGCTGTCATACCCACTCTCTTGAACAATCAAAGCATTTTTTTCTTCGTCTGTGGTGTTATAGAAGCAACGTAATATTTTTAAATTCATAACGTTTATGTTGGTGTGAAACGTTATGCTTTTTCTCATGAATTTAGATGTTAGAGAATTGAACGGAACCAGTCACCATACTAATAGTGTCCTATCTAACTTACATAAGCTTCGTAATGATCAGTGCTTGATAGAAAGGTTATCACATTAGAAGATGGTTAACATTTTGGACAAAAATATCATTATTTTCTCTCATTACCTACTAATGCTTTATTCCGCTGGGGGGTAGTGCCGTCTGTGTGCCTCACGGGGCGCACTGTAGGCATTGCTAAACGTTCTCTGCAGCGTCCGTAGGTACAACCCCTTCCGTTCCTTTTACTGTACCTCCTTTCATATTACCTTTATTCCATCTTGCTATCCACCCTCTCCTAACAATTTTTTCATAGTGCAGCTGCTTTGAGGTTTTCCTCCTGTTACGCCTCTGTAACCTTTTAATCTCTGTTTCCCTATCAGCGCTGAATGACCTCATAGGTCCCAGCGTTTGGCCTTTGGCCTAAACTCTATATTCCATTCCAACCAATGTTTCAGAATTAGGTCAGAATTCCAGTTAAACTGAATTAGTTTTTATTTATTTTTTTCAAATATCTTCCAAAGAGTCCATGCCTTATTCCTCTAAAAAACATTTATTAAAAATAATTAATTACCTTAAAAGAAACAGAGTAAAGTAGCCGAATTCCCCCCCCCCCCCCCTCGCTAATTGAGGGAAGGCGGGAACGCCCTTTTATTAATCAGATTAAGCCAAGGCCCCATATGCGACCTCGTTGGAGAAATGGAGATTATAATGGTGAGGCAGGTGGACGGTGTCTTGCTAAGGATCTTAACAAGTCTTCATTATTGAAGGAAAAAAGAAAGTCCTCAGTTTTATGGTTTGAGCTGAGATATGCACTTTATTTTTGTCATTGAAGCTTACTCGGGGAGTAAGCCTACAAACTATACTTTGTTGTTGTTGTTGTTGTTGCTGTTGTTGTTGTTCTTGTTCTTGTTCTTGTTCTTGTTCTTATTCTTGTTGGGTGGTTAGGAAAGGTCTACGGAAGAGCTTAAAAAGGTCTGAAAAAGGTGTTTGACGTTGAGTAAAAGATACAGGAATTGTAGGTTTGCATGTTTATGATTTATTTATTAAAATGGAAATGTAACAAATAAATAATGTGCATGTTAAAGAGTTCAGAACAATTATTTCTAATAAAATATAGCGTATTTATGTAATTTGCAAGTCGCAAATTTGACGCACGCGTTGGTTACTACCAATGGTCTAGTTTCGCAGTTGTGAAATATGTTTGTTTAATAAGCTCCTGAGTCCACAAGCACCCAGAGCGCTATCTGGCACGTCTTCAGCATCAAACAACACTTGTCGGTGCGATCACCTGTGACTTTCTGGGTCGCTGGCGACACGTGTCCAAGAAATGGGAAGTTCCATCTCAGGGGATTCGAAAGCATGGAAGTTTTGATTTAGTTGTGTCCCTTTTGATACGTTTTGCATACTATATCGTGAACAAATGTCAGAGGAAGGTGAAAATTTTTTTTTATATAATTTTAAAAGATTGATGCTGTTCGTACATACACTTTATATATATATATATATATATATATATATATATATATATATATATATATATATATATATATATATATATATATATATATATATATATTATATATATATATATATATATATATATATATATATATATATATATATATATATATATATATATATATATATATATATATATATATATATATATATATATATATCTGTACTGTATATGAATTACAAATCGTATGAAACAATGGACGAAATAGACAACCGCTCTAGACCTTTGATATTTAACCAGCGCGGGTATCAAATTTGCAACCAGCAACTGCATCAAAGCAGGTAAAATGTGACGGAATGCTGAGAGGGGAAATGGAAGCAAAAGAGAGGTTTAGAGGCAGCAAATATAAACGAAAAAACAAAGAGGGAATAAGCAGTAAACATCGAGGGAAAGAGTGGAGAAGGGTTCCCATAAAGAGTATCAAAGAGCTTTGATATGGCAGATAGGGCACGAAAGAAAGAATGAGGAGAGAGAGAGAGGGCGGGGGAGGGGAGAAAAGGGGAGATGGAGATGACATGATAGATTAAATGCGAATAAAGAAACGTTTGAATAAAAAGAGAACAGAAACCTTAAACAAAGACTTAGATATATTCATTAATGAGGAACGTTGAATGGATTCCCAAGTGATGTGACGCAGATTATGATTCAATATTTAGATGATACTTTTTAAGTTAACAGTAAAATTACGTTGATCATGGCGATAGTATTAGTGCGCTGATCATTTGCAGGAAGTGCAAATGTGCTCTCTCTCTCTCCCTCTCTCTCTCTCTCTCTTTCCCCTGAGCACGATGTCGACGCTCTAGGAGCTAGAGACCCATCTCAGAAACTCGAATTAATGCGCTTGCAACAGATGTTGTTGCTCTTGCAAGGGTCCTTACCCGATACGGAAGTGCAATGCAGCACGTTCAGATGTCGTTTATTCCAGAAAGTGTGGAAAGAACCAGAGGTGTTAACTAACTCTCTCTCTCTCTCTCTCTCTCTCTCTCTCTCTCTCTCTCTCTCTCTCACACACACACAACGGACAAAAATACATTAGTATTCGTTAATCGATCTTTGAAATGTATTAGATTTTTTTCATTCTTTTTACTTATTATTATTATTATTATTATTATTATTATTATTATTATTATTATTATTATTATTACTTGCATATGTCGCAATTCCAAATTTTGTCTTGAGATATTTAGAAACATCAAGCAGTACTTCAGTTGTAATGCCTTATTGCAAAGGATTTTGAGTATATTTATCTATTTTTACTATTTTTTTTATTTATTTATTTATTTTGCAGAATACGGCACAAATTCATAATTTTATCTTGAGATATTAAACAACGTCAAGCAGTAATTCAGTTCCAATTCCTTATTGCAAAGAATTTCGAGTAATTTCACGGTATAAGTCTTTAGTGCAATACTTTCGGGAGTTTGGCTTCGGAGACACATTGTTATAGGGCGTTCATTACTCAAAGTATTATCAAGGAGAGGAATAGAATTGAATAAACTAATGATGAACACATAAAGATTCAACGTTGACTGCATGAATTTTTGTCTATAGCAATAAGTTTTGTTTTGTTTTTATTACTTCAATGAGTAAATACTCAATAACCAGCCCTATTAATAAAAAAACATGTGGTAACTAATTCCCTTACTAATAGAACGCCCCGAGTATCATATTTAACATTGCCCGGAATTTAGTATCTCATCCTATGACCAAAAGGATCACAATTTTCCCTTTCCATCATCGAGATGAACTTTAATACCCCATTGTACCAACCTAAAGAACTTAAGCCATACTGTTCCATCACCGGAAAGTCTTCAGATATACATCCAAAGACGAAAGTTCATAATAATCTTCAGGGGACAAAAACTTAGTTGAACTATCCATGCAAATTCATTCAAAATAAAAAAAAAGTTTAATCCTCTACTTGGGAATCATTTGAAGATTAGTTGTTCTCTTAAGTGGATGACTACATAGCGCGGGGATGAATTCGATAAGAGAGCTCTCTCCTTCAAGGGTAATCTCATTTCCCCACTAAAAGGCACGCTGCCTTTTTCCATAAAATGACGAGATTTGGAGACGCCAGGAGACTTGAAGAGTTGATGAGGAACTTGTTAAAATAGAAGGAGCATCTCCTCACTGACTCCTGTTCTTTCTCAGCTGCGTTCCTCAGCTCATTTTCCTTTTCCGGTCTGAAAAAGGTGTTTCGCGTTCAATTAACGATACAGAAATATTAGAATAGGACATTCATGATTTATTTATTAGAATGAAAATGTCAAAAATTAATAATGTGCATACTGAACAGTACAGAAAAATTATTTCTGATAAAATATATCGCATCTTTTTCATTTTCGTTGGTGAAACAACGGGCTATCTGTCCGTAGGGTTTATTACGTTTTAATTTATTTCATGCATTGAATTTAGAGGCTATATATTATCTATTCGGTTATTTTGTGTTTCCACCTATAAATGAGAGTATATGAACAAGTTTAATTTGCGTCCTTTTAATTTGATCATTGTTTTTAGTATGAGTAGTCCTAATTATGAGTGTTAATTACGAAGACCACTTCACGTTAAGTTAATAATATAATGTTTTCGACTTATGCGTCCCGAGTAAGGTGAAGGTCAAATCACGCCTTGTTTTATATATAGATATGTATATTTTGGTATACAGATCATTTCTCATGGCGGGAAGAAAAAATCTAAGTGACAGAAAATCAACTTAGATGTAACGTTAAGGTATTGAATGGTGTGATCACATAAGTAGATGCCATATTAAAGAAATATTGCCTTGCTTTGTTCCTGTTGCCTGTAAATGACTGTAAACTGTTTAATGTGAAAGAAAAACATTTATTTGTCTTTGTTATTCTTTTATCACAGGTATAAATGTAATTTTGTTTTTAAATCAGTTTTTTTTTTTCAAGGTATTGTTCGTACTTCTTCCGTCTGGGCACATGTATTCCAATAAATTTTCATTCTATTTGAATCTGCGTGGTCAATATTATTAATAGACTAACCTTGCATGTTTTGAGTACAACCATATTTACAAATTTATAACCCATTAGTATAGGTATCAACCTTAGAGCAATGTATGTCAAAAAGAGTTATATTAAATTGAACAGTAACATTTTTAATTTCATTTCCATTAACGTTAACCAATCCCCTTATCCAAACTTCGTCATTATACTTGACAATGATGTCAGCTCCCATCCCGTCCTCCGGCTATAGGTCAAGTATCTCCCAGAATCACATCCTATACATTTTGGTCACCTGAGGGCTTCTTCGGTGAATGCAAGAGGCTTTATTCTTTTTGTCTTGGGAATTATTTGTAAATTGGAATGATTTACGACGACTCATCGCACAGGATGCGCTCTGTGTCAGAAAAAGAAGACAAATCCATACCCTACTGAAATAACTGAGCCGCTTTGGTAGTAAGCTCGTAAAGAATGAGAGAGAGAGAGAGAGAGAGAGAGAGAGAGAGAGAGAGAGAGAATTTTTCACTGGAACGCAAATAGCACACTTCATTTAGTTCTACCATCACTTCCAACAGTCTTACGTCGCCATTTTATGAAAATTATTTTTTTTATAGCGGGAAAAATTCTCGGTTTATATTCTATAAGCTAAGGCAATGTTCTGTCTTCACTCGGATTCGATAGAGACAGCATTGTCCAAAAGATTAAAGCTTGTTGAATCATTTTCTGTGGGATATTTCAGTCAGTCACCTGAACGAAGATTACTGGACCGCCAGTATTGAGCGAAGACAGAAACGGTAAATCCAGGTCTTATAAAATAAGAATATCCCGTCATCTATTTTTCTCCCTCCTAAAGGAGATGACCATTAAGAAATCCTAACTTAAAAAAAAAAAAAACCGGGTCATGCGACCTATTTTTTTTCATGCACTTGAGTTTAGTTTAAAAATATAACTGTCCGAGAGTCAGGGGAAAGTTGTTTCGAGGATAATAGAAAAAGAACGAAAAATAAGGAAAACTTTCATCTTAATGAAATAGAGACGAGGAATGAAGAGTAGTGGTATATATAAATGCAAAATTCTCAAGTGGGATATATATAAATGCAAAAATCTTCCTAGGTGGGATATATATAAATGCAAAGTTCTTAAGTGGGATATACTCGTATATAAATGCAAAGCTCTTCCTGAGTGGGTTAAATATAAATGAAAAGTTCTTCCTAAGTGGGATATATATAAATGCATTTTTTAAGTGGGATATATATAAGTGCAAAGTTCTTAAGTGGGATATATATACTATAAATGCAAAGTTCTTCCTAAGCGGGGTATATATAAATGCAACGTTCTTCCTTAGAGAGATATATATATTATAAATGCAAAGCTCTTCGTAAGTGGGGACAAACTCCTGATAAGTATTTTAATCGCTTCATCAAAAGTGAAAATTACTGCTGAGACGTTACTGCCGAAATTAGCGACCAAAACTCTAGAGAGAGAACACTCGGACATTTATCACTCTTCTAAAACCAGCTCCTTGCAGGGCTATAAAGTTTTAACGAAGACCTTAGTTCTCGATTAGTTTGAACTCTCTCTCTCTCTCTCATTTAATTCCTTTCTTTAATTTCCTTCTTTTTTGTTCACCAGAATGTTGCTTTGCAACCAATTTCAGCTATAGTAGATTCACATCAACCGTGCATTTGATGTCTAGGCCAGTTCCTTACGACTCTCCTGATTGGCTGTTGATAAGCCAATCACAGGGCTGACAACTCTCAGTCTCTTGAGAGAGTTCACATAAGCCGGATGTATGTTCCACCTCTCCAGAGGGATACTTTTGACAGACGTAACCCTCAGGAGAGGTGGAACATAGATCCTACCCATGTGAACTCTCGAGAGAGACTGAGAGTTCCCAGCCCTGTGATTGGCTTTTCAACAGCCAATCACGAGCGTAGTAAGGGATTCGCCTAGACATCAGATGCACAGTTGACGTGAATCTACCATAGTTCATGTCGTCTTTCTTTAGGTTATTTTGTTTGGCTAAAGAGAGACATTTGGAGAAATTAAGTTTAAATAATTTTTGTCAAAACGAGATAGATCAGATATGTCCTTTATTTTCCTGTGTTAGATGCTGCCCAGTAAACTGGAATAAATGTTGCCTGATTAAGGTACCGCCCGAGGCACGAGTTCACTATGAAACATATGTCCTCATATTAGCAAGATATTGAAATAGGGGAACACTGCTAGATATGTAACCTTGTCCACGCATTGTATTTTAGGATTCCAGAAAATAGAAGCGCCCATTACGGTAAGGAATTTGCTTGGACAGCCCACTAAGAAGTGGAATTGTGAATTTGAAAGCTTATGTATATAAACTACATTGCCATTAGACTACGATTTCATAATAGTTTTTTTTATAAGAATTGAGGAACCGAATCAATTGGTTATCTCTTTCACATATCTATACATCTATACATTAATTTCTCATCCGTTTGAGGTGCCTGCACATGGTTTATGGCACTTATTCTGTTACAGTATACATCTGTTGTTGAAGAGAAGTATTAATCGTACAGTAGTTTGTAAATCAGCAGAAATTATAACATTATAGGACACTGGGCATATATATATCATACATAAATACATAAACACACACACGCACGCACACACACACACACACACACATATATATATATATATATATAGTATATATATATATATATATATATATATATATATATATATATATATATATATATATATATATATGTAAATATATATAGATATATATATATATATATATATAGATATATATACCTATATATATATATAAATAAATATATACACATTATTTAAACATATCATGCATTAATACATTTACGTATACACTCACGTTTAGATATTCTTTTACCTCCATGTGGATAAACTTTTAATTCCACCCTCGAATTATATCATAATTGCGCTTATATCATTATGGAAATATTAATATGCGAAAACTTTCCTCGTTTCTGGGTAAAGCCACGTTTTCCCTTATTTATTCATCCCTCAAATGTCGACTTACATCACCAGGAATAATGTGTGAATAGGGAGAAGAACTTGTGACTATTAAGGAAAGTTAATGGTAGAAGTTCATCGTTATTGTTTACACACACGGATGTAACTGTATATATATATTATATATATATATATATATATATATATATATATATATATATATATATATATATATATATATATATATATATATGTGTGTGTGTGTGTGTGTGTGTGTGTATATGTATATGTATATGTATATATATATATATATATATATATATATATATATATATATATATATATATATATATATATATGTGAGAGAGAAGCCTAATGGATCTTTAAGGTATACTGAGGTTAAGGTCAATAATTGACTTCTGTCATAGAACTTCCAGCGTAAGAGGACTCGATATAGAGCTGCCTTTCCTCAGGCCAGATAAATATATCAGTAGGGAATACAGGCAGACCTTACCCCTATACATTATCACCGACAGTTAGAGAACGAAGATTGCCTCTTTTTCTTTGCATAAATAGTGATGGAAGTGACTGTTGTTCCCTCAGCCAGTCTGTGATATTTGCTAAGGATTTCTCATAAGCTTCTAATGAAGATTTTAAGGAAATAAAACTTGATGAGGGACTGTCTGAATGTGAACATGAAGGACGTCTAGCGTAACTTTGAATAAGTCCAGAGTACCTAGTGAGAGACAGAACAATATATAACAGCAACAATAATGATGTATTAATAACAATAAGATTTTTATTATATTTCTCATGATTTATCAAACTCACGTGTTGAATGGTACAAATAACCTTTCAAATGCAGTCCGCTCTCTCTCTATCGGTAATATTGTATTATCAGTTCATTTAGGCTATTTCGAATGCAGGACCTGTAGATATTATCATTCTTTCCGGGTTGTAATTTGCGAAGTTACGAGCTCTCTAGAATTCACAGTCCTCGCTGTTTGCTATCCGGAGACCTGTATGAATGAGGTGCTGTTATTGACTGTAGTAATGCATAGAACATTTGTTTGGGTGATAAAGTATATATATATATATATATATATATATATATATATATATATATATATATATATATATATATATATATATAATATATAATTTTTTTCTAATCATATCCTACGAAGAGAAAAGTCAATTTATTTTACCTGAGCCCCAGTGTCTACAAGGAATATCTCTTGACATCCCATAAGGTTCTTTCTCTCTCTCTCTCTCTTCTCTCTCTCTCTCTCTCTCTCTCTCTCTCTCATATATAGTATATATATATATATATACATATATTATATATATATATATATAGTATATATATATATATATATATATGATATATATATATATATATATCATATATATATATTTATTATTTATATATATATATATATATATATATATATATATATATATATAAATATATATATATATATATATATATAATTTTTTTTTATAAATGCATATACATACTACTTAATGCCGACAAAATTATTGATAAACGTCACCTTTTTCTAATTTTCCCGAGTGTAATTTTCTGATAACTGCATCGAATACGCATAAAAATGTTTAATTATGTATCGGGATATCACTTACTGCTCTGTATTATAACTACACGTGCTCTTGCTTCGTATGAATGGATAGTAATGTCATGAAAGCAGCGTCAGATCATCTATTAAATTTGTGGCCGAAATTGTAATAGCAACATTACGTATTCTTATCTCGTATTCTTCCACTACTCTGGTCAGGCTTCATCGGTGGATCCTGTACTATTCCTTGGTCCATTTGATTCTGTTACCTAGTGGATTTGAATGCGTACGTATTCCACAGAGTATTAAATCTTCCAAAAGCCTGCGTTTCTGTGCCGTCGTTTCTGAATGAAAACCCTTAGACTTTATTTAGTCGAGGAATAGACGAGTGCTCACAATGTGGTAGATTGTGATACCATAAAGGCTATTATATGTTTGATCATTTAGAAATGCCAAGGTCTAAGGTTTGAAAAGGAAGACGACCTTAATTTTATTGGAAGGGACTCGTTAGGAGGGCTTGATAAGAGAAGGATGTGGTTTACAACAACAGCGATGGGAAGCCCTTGATGTAGGAGAAAAGAGGGATGCTGAGGAATATAAATATATATATATATATATATATATATATATATATATATATATATATATATATATAATATATCAGTATGAATCATTGGAAATTTTATCTTTGGATGATAAGGATATTTCTGAACATATAGTAATAATACAATTTGCCATGATGTGCTTTTTCCACAGTAAAATTCTATTGCAGGATAAAATAGCCACAACGCTATATATAAACGTTAAGAAACAGCAGCATAATTCAGATGGAAAATGAAAATGAGTTGGCGGGGTATCCAACTAATTCTTTTCCCGTCCCACTTCAATTTCGAGCCTGGCTCATTTCAAATTGCTTCCCCCATTTTCCCCTCATTCTTATGCTGTTTTAGCTTAGCTGTGGGCCAGCCTAGCTGCGTTATGCATATTGTTTAGGAGTTTCGCGTTTGAATAAATTTTTGTGCTGGAATAAAGCTTTTGTTTAAACCTCCCGCAAGTAATTTGTTAACCTTGACGAGTGCATTCAAAAATTCCTCCCTTGATTATCTCAATCTTTTTTCGAAGTGAAAATCCATTACGATTATAACAGTCCTGTCACTTTTGAAGGCTTCCATTTTTATATCTTCTTTGCCTAAATTATAGGACAGGTAAATATAATATAAGTAAGAAAGCTCAAATGAAATAAAGAGAAGCGCCATATGCCTAATAGATACAGTAAACGCGTTGAGAAATTGTATATGTAATATGTTATTGTCTATTTATTTATCGCTTTTATATGTTGTGTGTGTGTGTTAGAGAGAGAGAGAGAGAGAGAGAGAGAGAGAGAGGGGGGGGTAACATTATTTCACATTTTTACAGTGCGCTGTTATTGACGCTATTACGCAATTAGTTGTAATATATATATATATATATATATATATATATATATATATATATATAGTTATATATATATATATTATATATATATATATATATATATATATATATATATATATATATATATATATATATATATATATATATAGATAGTATATATATATATATATATATATATATATATATTATATATATCAAGTTCTCTTTCCTATCTCTCCGTTAAAATTTTACCTATGGTTGATCAAATTTGTAATGTTTGAATATTGGCTAACAGACAGATGGTGTCATCCGAAGGACGTGGGGAAGAATATATATATATATATATATATATATATATACTATATATATATATATATATATATATGTATATGTATATATATATATATATATATATATATATATATATATATATATATATATATATATATATATATATTAATTCTTCTTGATATCCGAATGCCAGATACGCCAACTCGCATTTATCATTACCATCAAAGTGCGCAATCTATCAGTATGTGTGTGTGTGTGTGTTTGTAGATAGAAAAGAGAGGGAGAGAGGGAAACCACAGAACACAAGAGTTGAATAATAAATACAGGTAAGAAACTCCTTTTGAGTTACTTTCAACAGATTTCCTCCGAAAAAAAAAAAGTGTTGAATATCTTATAAGTCGGTAGGCACCTTCATCCTTTATTCTATTCCCGTGGCCTCTGCTATACTTCACAGCAATATTTACGAAATGAAAAGACAGAATCAACACACAAGAATTTCAAAAGCAACAAATACCTTCCAAGCCGCCAATTCCTCATCATTTTCGGATAAGTTTATCATCTATGGTAGACTGAAGCCGAGTGGGAAACAGATAAAAATTCGTTAGCTTTGGTGCATGGATTTTGATCTGCTCACTGTAGTCATTTGGATTGAAGCTGGCTTTAACCCACTGCATTTTTGGGTGTAAATATATATATATATATATATATAATATATATAATATATATTATATATATATATATATATATATATATATGGGGATATAATCCACAATGACGTAAAATCCTTATCTGGCTATATGAAATATGCATTTCTTGTACAGTAAATGTAGTTGCATGTATTATATTTTATATATCTATACATAACTATTTTACATCATCGTGGATTCTATTCCTATTTACTTAGAGGTATGACATTGTACCTAGCTTCTGCATATATATATATATATATATATATATATATATATATATATATATATATATATATATATATATATATATATATATATATATATCACCAAATCACCATCTTAATAATAACACCACTTCAGTGATAAAATATTTCCTCTATTTAATTAATAGCCCCACACAAAACAAAAAAATCATCCTCCCCTCAAAAAAAACTTGGTCGTTAAATCTTAACTCCCCACGACATTACCCGAATTATATAAACCCCAATATCATCTATTCGGTCTCGTGAAACCCAAAAATTCAGTCCCAAATATCATACACAGGAAATATCACTGTTTAATCATCACGTTTCTCAGCTAAAACAAAAATTTGCCATATTTCAACCACTTCCCACGTAAAATATTAACCCCGAAATCTTACGCCAAAACGCTGCAGATTTGCGCATAATAAGAAAAAAACAGTAGAAGGAAATAAAAGAGAGAAAAAAAACCGTGAAAGCATTCCGCCACCAATTGCAAAAAAACAGACAGCAAGAAAAAAAAAGCAAAAAAATGCAATTGCGCGACAATATATTAGTCACCACAACAAATTCTTTCAATTTCGAGATGTGTTAACCTCGACCGATCTGTTTTTTTTTTCCTCCAAGACTACAAATCTGTTTCCAATTTTCCTCTCTTCAATGACTTTAAAAGGACCTTCAAACTTCCGGCCTAATTTGTAATTTAGTTCATTTCTCACGTTAAGTTTTAAAAATACCTTGTCTCCGACATTGATCTTAGAATCAGATGTTTTACTATTACTCTTCTGTACCATATCTCTGGTTGTGGATTCGAGATTACGGCGAGACAAGCATGTCTCTCTCTCTGTGTGGATACCAACGCCTCGACCTATTCCTCTCCATGATGAGGCATAGTTTGCAATCAAATGTGCCTCGTGCTGGACAACCAAACAAAGCTTCAAATGGGGACATTTTAATGGAATCACTAACCATAGTGTTAATACTATGTCTAACAACATTAACATATCTGTCCCAATTCTTATCATTACCACCTACAGTTTTCCTGAGAGCCTCGAGCACTTTCCTGTTTGCTCGTTCGCACAACCCATTAGCCTCGGGTCTGTATGGAATAATTGTTACTTTCTGTATCCCCATGACTTCAGCTAAACATTCCAAGTTTTTGTTCACAAATTCCCTCCCATTGTCGGTTAATAGAACTTAGGGTGAGCCATATCTGCAAATGATACCATTGAAAAACGCTATGGCTACTTCTTCGGCCGTTTCATGCTTAAGTGGGGAAATTTCTACTATCATTGTAAGTTCATCTATTATCACTACAAGTACTTGTTCGCATATCTAGACTCACAAAAATTCCCCAGGATATCCATATGTATTCTCTGAAAAGGTCTACTCGGTATAGGATACGATCCTAATTTGCATGAAGTTATCCTTGCAGCTTACTGCGTTTGCACACCGTACAATTCCTTACTAAATTTTCCACATCTTTCCCCATGTTTTTTTCCAAATGTATTTTAGCACGACCTCATCATACGTTTTTTTCTATTCCCAAGTGTGGACTACCAAACTGCAATGAACTATATCCAAAACCACTGAATTAGGACCTTCGGAATTACGATCTGTGTCATATCTCCTTTACTTTCACTGGTTCTCAACTTATATTTAATTTTCCTAACCAATAGATTACCTTCTAACTCCAAACCGAAAAACCCGAAATGGCAACATTATAACGTTTCCTGACTAATTCCCCTCTTAGAAACGCTTTTTTTTGCATCTGCTAAAATCTCGTCTTCATCTTGCCTTTGCTCTATGAGTGTATATCCCATTGTATGGCCTCGCAAGTGACTTGCGCGACTTGGTAAACCTTCCGTGTCGTGAAAACTCCTGCTGAGAGTATCAGCAACCAACGTTAAATTTGCCCTCTATATATTTGAGCTTTGCAACAAAATCTCTGATAGTTTAAAAACCATCGAGCTCTTTTAGGCGACAAATTGGTTTATTAAAAAGATCTGGTAATGGTTTGTGGTCTGTAAGTACTTCTACTTTATTCCCCATCAGTACATTTTAAAATGAACTAAGCTCGACACTATTGCAAAGGCTTCTTTATCTATGGTGGCCATGGACTTTGCATCAGTCACTAATGTAAAAGGTTCGCTAAAATCTGGAAACTTCAAAAAACAGGGGGATTCATTAGCGCGTCCTTGAGCTTTTGAAAACTCTCCGCCTGGGTTCCTTCCATTGAAATTGAACGTCTCCCCGCAATACATCAGTTAGGGGAGCTGCTATATTAGGAGAACCCATTTCACAAACCTCATGAAGCAAACTGGTGATACCCAGGAATGGACCTAATCTGTTTCTTTGATCATGGGCGAAACGAAATTCGCTATTGCTTTGACCTTATCGTCATTTACTCTAAGACCCCTTCCTTAGATATGACGTGGCCTAGATGTGATCTGCTTTTTCAAGAACGAGCACTTGGCTAACTTAATTTTCAACCCCGCTAATCTAAGCCTCTTAAGTACTTCTGTAAGCACTTCCAGGAGCTTCCGCGATCATGTCCGTTGCAACCAGGATGTCATCCATATACACAAAAACATTTTTGCCCAATAACCCATGCAAAACTGTGTTCACCAACCTGTAAGGTCATCGGACTGCCCGATAGACCAAAAGGCATTTGCGTAAATTCAATGTCCCTTGGGCACTGAAAAAGTGGTATATTCCTTGCTACTCTCACTAAGAGGGACCTGTAAGAAACCCTGCGCCAAATCAATTGAGCTATAAATATTGTCCCCCAATTCCAACAAAAAGATCTGGTATGCATGTGACTAGGTAGCGGTCAGGGATCGTCTTTTCATTTAAACATCTAAAATCGACACATACACGGACAGAACCGTCTTTCTTAAGCACCGCTAACAAGGGAAAGTTGTAAGGAGACATGCTAGGTCTAATGATTCCTTCTTCCATCTATTAACCTCTTTCTCTACTGTTCTCTGATTTTGAAAGGTATGCGATATGCAGGAATATAAATAGGTTTTGTGCCACTCTCCAAATTTACCTTATGCTCTAACACATTAGTCAACCCCAATTTATCACCTTGTAGGCTACCGTATCCCCAAATTCTGCCAGAGCCCGCTTATTGCTTCAACGTGTTTGCTATAATCCGCATTAGCTAAATGTTCTCTAAATATTCGTTTCCTTGATTGTATTTCTGCTCTGAAAACTTAGGTATCCCCTCTACGATAGTCACTGAACCACTATCACAACTCCAATCTTGGAAATCCAATAATATATGTATTCTTCTGATATCTCCTAACTGTATCATTACAGTTTAGCAACTCTAACCACGTAAACCCATCCTTGGATACACTGTTCACTGATGCCATGCTAACAACCCCTCTTAGCTTTTCGCTATTTTCAAAAACACACATCTGTGGGTTTTCTCATTTCCTTCAATTTAAATTTTACCATAGTCTTCGAACCAGGTAGTAATATAATATCTTCGGATAAAACACCTCTATATTTGTGGTTAGTACCTCCCTTTCCACCGCCCCATACACATTACCACCCTCAGTATCATCCCCAGCATTGTTAGTATCAGAAATAACATCGATATTAGTATCAACATCACCATCCAAAGTATCATCACCACCATTGTTATCACTGTGAACTCTGATAGAACCCCCGTAATCAGTTTCCCATATCAGCAACATGGGTTTTAATATTACCTTTCTCCATAACACTCGTATCACTGCCATTAATATCATCGAGCACATCTCCTCTTTCAATAACCTCCATGTCCTCCATTCTATTCACATCCTCATTAGGCAGAAAAACACCTGGTATCCCAACTGTTATCCCATTAACACCTGCATGGATCGAAATCTTGTGTCTTCTACAAGCAGGATGACCCAGCAAAAGTCTGTTTGCCCAACGCAATTCCTTTCATTACCAAAAATGGTTCTGTTAACTCTGTCACCAGAGAGTAAACCGTATTTGAACACAACCCAGGGTATTTAATCTAGGTGGGGTTGCACATCACACACCGTCTCCGTTGAGGTTTGCAAAGGGTAATTGGAAAACATGGATTGATACAAATTATAGTCCATTAGATTATGATGCCCCCGAGTCTACATAAAATATCGGATATCCACATCCCCTACTGTCTTCATAGACTATCGGCCTGGGCTATGGGGCATCCCCCACGAGACCACAATGGCATTTACCAATCACCTGTACCCTTTTTTGTTGATCGGGCTTCCAAAAATTTCGCCGATCCTTTTGCCCTCTGGTTTGACCTGCCTGGGAAGTTCTCACATTATAATTACCGGAACCTTGAGGTGTAGGCCTCGCATCTCTCCTTATCTGAGACGGACAAGACTGCCAATAGTGATCTGTACTCTTACACATTCCACAATATTTCAACCCTACACAATTTCTTTGAGGCCCTGGTTTTATTGCAGTTGAAACAGCGCAACTGCTGTTGCTTTGATGGATCGATCTTTTGTTATATTCAACTTTTGCGCACAGATGGGGAGGAGAAAATTCTATGTCTCTTTGCACTCTATCCCTCGGGCCTGTCCCATTAAAAATTGTGCTATCTACAGTGGGACATTTAGACATATGTTTCTCAATTTGGGCATACAGTAATTCTTCTGAAGTAAGTTCAATATTTTCATCAAAGCTATTCACTATCGCATCCGGTACATCGTGCAAGAGCAGAGAAAAATCATAGTTCATTTTATGTGGTTATCCAGGGAGGAGGACATACTCCCTGTAGCCCATTAGATTTCAATTTTCTACCCAATCTGCCACTGCGTCAAAAAGTTTTGAACTATGTTTCTACAGGCTATTAGTGCCCTTCCGTAGTTTATAAAGCACCCCCGAAGGTCCCTCGCCATATCTCCGTGTTTCTTTGAGCGATTAGCTGTTTTCAAAAATGCTTGCAAGTCTG
Organism: Macrobrachium nipponense; assembly: GCF_015104395.2. Lineage (NCBI taxonomy): Eukaryota > Metazoa > Arthropoda > Malacostraca > Decapoda > Palaemonidae > Macrobrachium > Macrobrachium nipponense. The sequence goes on from NC_087204.1 coordinate 7,748,802, forward strand.
TCCAGGTACGACATTTTGTAAATTGGAAACTCCGGCAACGATGGGAGAGGTCTCCCCTATTGAAATCTAGCAAGCGTTTCGCCTCTCTAAATGCCTCTATATTGTCCGAATATATTCTTTCCCGCTAAATAATTATTAACTCCTTCAATAAAAATTTGTACAGGCTGTGATAAAACGCCACCTACCATCCCTCTGAATGGACTCATGCCCGCACTCACGTTCGTTTACGTGATGTAGTAGCGTTGTGATGCTCTTAGCTCTGTTTCCGAAAGCTATTTTGTTCTATAAGATTCCCCTGATCTCAATAATATTATTGTATTTATATACACAAAACCCAATCCAGAAAAATTAACACAAATTTTCCCCCAATAATGGATAACAAAAGGCAAACACGCCCCACGCCCAGTATATTATCCCATGAAAGCAACAACAACAAAAATAGGCAGGGGGATAGAAAAAGAAAAAAATGCAAAACACTTACTAAGTGGCTACACACCCCGGCGACCGTCTCACACCCCAGCTCTCGCCTCTCTCTACTCTCCTCTCTCTCTCTCTCTCTCTCTCTCTCTCTCTCTCTCTCTCTCAGAGCGTGACTCGTAACAAAAAACTCCGCTCGAGTAAATTCGCCACAAACAGCTTATAAAATATTTAAAAAGCCTCTTAAACCGCCTGCCACCACTCTTACTCCCCCCTTTTATTAAAGCTACACAAATAGGAAACCCTTACCTGTTGTCAATGGTGCCCTCTGTCTGTAACCATGTCGTTAGGCTATTAAGATCTCGTAAGTATAAAAATATACTATTTATTACCCAAAGCAGTTGAATATAAAATAGAACAAAATGATTAACAAGTCATAATGACAGAAAACCCAAATCCCCAAATGCTGCCCATAAAGAAAACTAGTAAGTTAACATTCTACCCTCCTGACTAAGAATTCACTCCCACCCAAACCCAAAATGTCAATAAGTTCATCATATTAGTCAGGTTAGAGATTCCCGTCTCTAGTACCATGGAATATAACCCATCTGTAATAAAGATAACAACGGATAAAAGATACACTTCCCACATCACTCTTTTCAAAGTAATTTAAGTATAAAAAGTATTTCACACTTCTCTCTCTCTTTTCAAAGGTAACGGTTTTCTAAGTCTTACAAAATATGTGTCATACCTTTACGATGGGGTTTTCTCTCCCGACATCTGACGTGTACGAACCGACCTCTTTGTGCTCACCAAAAGGAATGTTGCTTTTGCAAGTGCCTTGGTCTATTAGACCTGTAACATCCGTACAAACAAATGTACATGCTTGATGCCAAGACAAGCGATCTCTCGGTTAAACACTTCACGTTACCCAAATTCCTTCACTCAAGTAAGCTGACCTTACAGCCTGTCTCCAAGCAAGACATGATATGTGATTCACTAACATTACACACTTGTAATATATATATATATATATATATATATATATATATATATATATATATATATATATATATATATATATATATATATGTGTGTGTGTGTGGTGTGTGTGTGTGTGTGTGTGTGTGTGTGTGTGATGTGTGTGTGTGTATGTGCTCATACCTATTTTTATACCACATCAGCTGCCAGTAAATGTTTCTGATGTAATTTAATATAATTCATAATACGAACAGCGAGATGACGCACTCGAAACATTTTCCTCTCTTAATCTCATCCCTAATTTTTGCCCGATCAGAGAAGGGAATGCAACGTCTCTGGCACGTGTCAACTTCTCCAGAAGGGAGGTGGCTTCATTTAACGTCAGACAAATGTATTCCCGAGACAGTCTTCGTTAATTTCTCCGGAGTCGTTTTGAAGGGTTATATTCTGTTTTAAAAATCGCTGCAAAACCCCGCTATAAATCTCTCATAATTCGGTATCTAGAGAAGGAGGAAATCTGTCAGTATGGTTTTATGTTATATTGATAAGGTAAGAATGGTTATCATTTACTGTAATTCTATTAGTCGAAGATTCATCTGCGGTAGATATTTTTGTAAGTATGGCGCTGAGGTATGTAGATTCTAAACCATCAGTTATGACCGCCAGATCTTCAGTTGCTTAGCAAAACAAGAGAAGAAATTATTGCGGAATTTTGGTAAACTACACTTTAACATAGCAAGACAGAGGAGAATAATATTTTTATTTTTTAAGTATTATTCACCCAGCGCACTTTGATGCAAATGCATCATTAAACTGTTCGCCGCATTCACTAAAATACTAAATACTGATTCACAACTTAGTCCCTGGGAAATCCCAGTCTTCATGGGTTTTTTGGAATCGTTCGTCCCTTTCGTGAATAAATGGATTTACATTTCCTTTGTTTACAAAATAAACAACTGCAGACGCGCAGTAGTGTGTACGCGACTTCATTTGAATCGCTTTGCCTTTGTGAAAACGACAGCCTGAAACGGTAAAGAATTCAAATTTCGTTGTTTATCATGTCTTTGTTTACTACATCTTAGGTACTTTCTTGACGCCGCCTTAATCAACGTAAGGACGTTATTTAATGAGAAATGACTGTGATTGTTTCATAGACTTTATTTATTACTACAAAACTATAGGGTTTGAGTAAGGTCACTCTTATTTTTCTGCGGCAAGCTTACAAAAATATATATTTTAACGGAAATTTTTCTCCTCGGTCAATTTTTTTTATCCTTGTGATATTCCACAATAAATATGATGTAATGCGGTCTCTCAAAATACAGGCCGTGGCTAGGCTTTACTCGTGAAAATATACAGCCAGGAAATACATTTCCATATTGTAGTACAGGAAATCAGACCGCCTTTCTGGATGGAGATTCATTTTGCTCTCGAAATCTTTCCTTATGTACTTACGAATCTAAATGCAGATGTATTTAGACGGAATGAATTATACGTTGATTTTATTTGAGATCAATTAGATTAAACGTTATGTAATAATAATTCTCTCTCTCTCTCTCTCTCTAACCCCTCTCTCTCCTCTCTCCTCTCAATCCTCTCTCCTCCTCTCCTCTCTCTCTCTCTCTCTCTCTCTGTCCGGTAGCGTCAGCTGCAGTAACGGTACGTTCTGTGAAACGGTAAAAAGGTTAGCCTCCCCCTAATCCAACAAAAGTAGGCGTACATAGAAATAAATCTTTTGGTTTTGTTACTAGATGTTAGAAAGCGTAGCATCATCTCAAATAGGAATCAAATCCAATATTACTTGCTTTGTACAAGGACCTTGGTTTGTTTTCGTTCCATAAATACTTCTCACTCTGTCAAGATTTCTGGGGACAGTTTGGGCACTTCCAGGGTAATGGCATGACATTACTCTGGACGAACATTCTCATACTCCTCGACCTCACGCTGCTTTCCTATTTCTTTTCCAGTCCCGGACTTTTGAATAGAAAGCCCTGAGAGAGACCTTCCAGGGAATGCTGGAAAGCTAAATTGATACGGAATATTTCTTCGCTTGGTTAGGCATCGCAAGACCTCTTCGTCGTCGTACCCACCGTACCTGAGGTATGTGAGACTGGAAGGAATTGCAAATGATTTTTCCGTACATTTCCTTTGTCGGGTTTTCTTGCCCTCGTTCGGTTATTGACGTTTCAATCTGTTACGACGCTGGCTGGTTCTGGAGGAGTGAAAAGTTTCCAGGAATTTTTATATGAATGATTATTATGGGATCTTGGCATTGGTATTCCAGAAAACGGTAATAGAATCTCTCTCTCTCTCTCTCTCTCTCTCTCTCTCTCTCTCTCTCTCTCTCTCTCTCTCTCTCTCTCTGAGTATGAATTTGTACGGAGCACGTGCGTGTACTCTTAAGCATGCATGTAAATTTCATCGCTAATTTAAACGTGACATTTCAGTCTATCGAATATTAATCCAATAATACCCCTTAATATCAAATGAACATCTTGAATTAATTCCTCCCAAGAGTAACAATGCGCACGCGTTCCTAATCTGACTAGGATTCGACCCCATGCCCAGTAGATGGAGGAGCTACCACACCAGTGTGTAAATCCAAGAAAAATGAGCAGAAATTAGTTTTACTGTTCAATTCAATTTCAGTATTGACAGTCGAAATCGACACACCTCCGCTAAACAACTGATTACCAAGTATTACTCGTAAGGGATAGGTTCAGTAGCACTATGTTTAATATTACAGATAACACCAATATTAAAAAAAAACGGAAAATTGTGCCAAGGAAAAACAGTCAGGATACGGATGAATATATAATTAGAGCTTTTCTGAGGTGCAATATAATTCGTTAACCAGTGTTCTTTTTTGTTAACATCGGCCCTTCGCTCTCTCTAACTGTTGAGGCTGACCCTCATTGATATTCGAGTGGGACGACAAGTTTGAGGTCCGCTTCAAAAATCTTCTCCTTCACATTTTTTCTCTCTCTCTCTCTCCCCCCCCCCCCCCCCCCCCCCATCCCCTGTCCCACTGGAGTCCAATAGCTATTTGTTAGTAACGGTAGAAAGTCCCTACTGTACAGACAATGTTTTAGGCCTCATAGCTGTTCAACCTTCGTCTACTTCTCTCACGGCAGTTTTGATGTCAATAGAAGAGTAAAATGATTCATTGAAAAACCGAAGTATTGTGTGACAAAAGCGACAATCCGCACAACTCACCGAAGTGTTGTTTTTGAAAGAATAGGAATCTCGGTATCTCCGATGATATAATTCGATACGTGTTTGTCCGAACCTGAGTTTGTGTAATTTAGAACGAATGAATTCTCTGACACTGCCGTGTTACTGATTAAGCCGAGCGTCAGACAAGGGATGCCATGTTGCAGCGACAATGACTTGGGTCCCGCAACTGGAGACAGAGGGTCTGGGATTAGGAAATAGGACATAGAGAGAAGGGAAGGGAAAAGGGGAAAAGAAGGT
>NC_087204.1:7763673-7776173 GCF_015104395.2 Macrobrachium nipponense
CTCTCTCTCAAGAGACCATCAAGGAGACATGCAGCGTTTTCTTCCTTCCTGTAAACTACGTGCTGTAAAAGTCCCTTAACTCTCCACCTGGTACCTAAGGAGACGTGACCAGGAAGTGAGGATCTGTTCAAAAGCGAAGTTCTTATGATCACTTTTGTTGTCTTAGGCTTTGGTCCTAGAAAGCTTTGTGTTGAAGTGAGTAAAATTAAAATGTATCCCGTCTCTCTAAAATCATCGTGGCCAGTACAGTTTCTTACTTAACGAAAGTTTATGACAGTTAAAACGTGCAATAGTTGCCAGTTATGATGTCCAAACATGAAATAGGGAATAGAAATTTTCTGTCGTTTATGATTTCGAGGAAAATGAGATGCCAGAATGCTAAGAAAGATGAGGGCTAATGGTTTTGGATATGTTTATTCTTCTCAGAGAGAAATCTGTTTCCTTCAGGGTATAGAGTTTTAAACAAACGTATATCCATCACACTATTCTAAACATTGACAAATGTTTTAGAAGGCCATATTCAAAACAAGTACAATGCAGTAACATAATAATTATTCACAAGATAAACATTAATAATAATAATGATTGAAATAATAGCAACTACAGTAATAATCATTGTAATACTAATTGACAGGTCACATTCCTAAATTTTTTAACAATTACTATTTTCGTAGTATATAACTCTGTCAAAAAGGGGTTTTGAAGGATTCATTTGACGGAAAGTTATAACCAGAAGAGTGAAAGGAATTTGACGTCTGTGAATCTTTCACTTTCAATCACTTGAACTCTGCATGTTTCATTCAGAATGTCTGTCATAGGTAACTTTTTAAGTTAGCCAAAAGAAATGACTCATATTCCACAATACATCGCTGGTCTGAAAAAAAAAAAACAAAAAAAAAAAAACCCTCGTTCTCAGGCCAGATTCCAAAATTAGTGAGAAATTCATCAGATGGTGTCTGTTTATAGGTCATTGTTTCGCTTTCATGACGAAATCAGCCAAGGTCACTGACAAAGCCTCCGATGTGAAATGCCCTTCTCACTAAAGGGGATTTCGGCCGCTGGTTCCTGGAAGCCCAAACGCTACTGATATGAGATCCTCCCTCTTTAGGCTTCCAGGAATCAGGTACCGAGAGCCCTTGTTATGGACGGGTAACTAATTCCACGGAGGCATTGAATTCCCCCTTTAATTCATAAATCATTCGGCTCTGTTCGAGGCCTCTGACCATCTTGTTGCTTTGCTGGGACGATGTTTTTTTCATGGATTCTTAGTTGGGAAGAGCAGAGTGGTTTGGGGTGGACTGAAATAGCGTTGCCTCGTGTTACATAGGTAAACGTTATATGCGGGTTAAACAGAACTTGGTTATGTTAGGAATTTTTATGGTATCATAAAGTTTTAATAAAACGTTTTAATTTCACTTTAATCCAAATGTCAATTGCTCAATTTTACAGCAGATCTGGAGACGTGTAACTCTTTCATAAATACCTAGATTAATCCTTATTAGTTACTTTACAACGATCATGTAAGGATGTTAGAGTAAAATGTTATTTGGTAGTAACTTAAAAGTCAGTTAAGGGGCTAAGTACAGTAATACGAAAGGCGAATGATTTTGATTTGGAATGAATCATATATATTTCTCAAATGCTCCTGCATAATAAAATTCACTTATCATGAATGAAAACAGTTCTCTCGGGCACTAGAAGATTTTTAATCAACTAAGTCTGGTAGGTAGAAGTTACTGTCGCAGATGAAATGATTCGCCTTCATAAAAGTGATGGACTTTTTTTTTATGTCATTCAGTCAGTGGATAGACTAATACAAGTAATGGAAAACCCCAGGATGAAAACCTATAGACGAGGATAGCCGAATTGAACGAGAAATACTGTTTTTAATCCATTTATGTCTAGTTCTACCATCGTTTTTGTTGTTGGATCACTTCTTTCCTATTGGACATCGACTTGATGAATCTCAACTCGCCTAATAAATGCAACTGATTAATGCATATCTAAAATTTCGATTAGCTTTGCTCCACCCTTATAGACATATATATTTGCTTTTGTCCTGACGATGCGTTAATAAACGTGGAAGCACTTGGTACTGAGCTTGTACTTGTCATTTGCTTGTGGTGTTCGTATATATATATATATATATATATAATATATTTATATATATATATATATATATATATATATATATATATATTATAAGATAATATATATATATATATATATATATATATATAATATAATATATTCCTCGATGTGAATAATCACTTTATAATAACAAGTTACACTATCTGTTCTGCAAGTGATAAGGAGATGTATTTATTTAGAAAAATAAACGCAAAAAAGGTGAATACCTACTTCAAAGGAAATGTTTCCAGTTTAAAAAGTCTCATGTTTCCTTTTGTTATATATATATATATATATATATATATATATATATATATATATATATATCTCGCTGTTTGAAGAATGGCTTAGATTCCTCGATGTGAATAATCACTTTATAATAACAAGTTACACTATCTGTTCTGCAAGTGATAAGATGTATTCATTTAGAAAAAGAAACGCAAAAAAGGTGAAAACCTACTTCAAAGGAAATGTTTCTAGTTTAAAAAGTCTCATGTTTCCTTGTGTTTATATATATATATATATATATATATATATATATATATATATATATATATATATATATATATATATATATATATAACACAAGGAAACATGAGACTTTTTAAACTAGAAACATTTCCTTTGAAGTAGGTTTTCACCTTTTTGCGTTTATTTTTCTAAATGAATATATATCCTTATCACTTGCAGAACAGATATGTAACTTGTTATTATAAAGTGATTATTCACATCGAGGAATCTAAGACATTCTTCAAACAGCGATCAGGATTCAGATTCTTTCTTTTTTTTTTTTTTTTAGAAAAAATGCCATAAGTGAATTCAAATAATATCCATTTCTAACCAAGAAAAAAAAAAAAACCAGCGAAAATGAAAAATTTTATTCTTATAAACATATGTCTCCTATCAACAGCAACTTACGTTTTGGCGTAAGAACAGGAACAGGTGAAGTGAAATAAAGACGGAAATAGGTAGAGACATACTGATGATGAAAGGACTCGAGTAGGCGAACTTTCCCTTTCCCCCACATTTTGTCATCTTACGAGAAACTTACAGGGAAAAAAAAAAAAAAAAAAAAAAAAAACAAAAAAAAAAAAAAAAAAAAAAAAAAAAAAAAAAAAAAAAAAGGCTTCGGAAGAGCCTTTCCATCAGCGTCAGTTGATTTGCGAGAGAAAATTCGCCGGTTCATTAAAACGAACGCAGAAAGTTGAGATGGAAAGCAGCGGATAGAGTGTGTCATTTACATTTGTAAAGACTGTGGATTGGATTTTCCCCATTATAAAGAAAGAGAGAACTCGGTGATCTTAAAACGTTTTCATTGCCCTTTTTATTCGGTGATTTGATCGAGAGAGAGAATTCGTTGGCTCGGAATTTCTGTCATTGAGAATAGGAGCATATTTGTGAATAGGTACTATTGATAATTATATATTCTATTATATTACTAACGTTTCCGGTTTTCATCTGTTCCTGTTCAACAAGCCGACAAGTCTTTTAATCAGAATAATCAATTTTCTGATTGCTTGTTAGTCTTATGCGTTTGAAATCGTAAGAAACTGATTATTCATGTGCATTTAGACCATCTTCGCAATGGACGATATGAGGAAAGGTTACTTTCGTGACTAAAAGCAGATAGCCATCCCTTCAAAACCCATAACAAAATAATGATATTATTTTCTTTTCGGTTAAAGTTTGAATGATTTCATTGATATCCCTTCTGTTTCGTTTGACCTTTGTCGAAGTCATGATCGAGTGACGTTCAGCGAAATTGCCAAGTTAAACTAATGAGGAATAAAGCCAGATTTATATTACAGAAATTGTTATCGTAATAAAATAATAAAATGGGATATTCATGTTTAATAAGATGCAGTACTTAATGAGGTTCATTTTCTATGAACGTTTCTGTACATGATTAGAACTCAGAGAGAGAGAGAGAGAGAGAGAGAGAGAGAGAGAGAGAGAGAGATGAGAGAGAGAGAGAGAGAGAGAGCAAGCTCACGTTTTCCCTTATTATAGCATTCTAAATCCTTTTTTATTTTTTCACTGAGACGATTACTTTCGCCTCGTAAATGGAAAATGTGCAACAGAATTAAACCTGAATGACAGCGCTCAGAACTCGAAGATTACAGACGCTGATCCGCGTCACTTCAATAGAAGAAGCTGCGTTGGGCTTCCGTGAATAGAAAGACAGGATTGATTAAGCAATATCACAGGGACGCCCTTCGTGGCCTCCATTGAAACCATGCGTTTGTATGGCCTTCCCGGTAAAGAGCCGGCTTTGCCTAATGAATGAAAGTTGGAATAGATATATCGCAATGCGTGTGTTGGCAACGCTTTTGTGTATATGCACGATCTCGTCTATATTAAGCATATATTCCCATGAGAAGATTACCAATGATAAAACTCTACGGACATTCCTTTCCGCATTTCTATTACTCTGTGCACACAGAGTAAATTGAATGCGGCGTGAGATGTCCGTAGAGTCGTATCGTTGGTGCTCTCTTTTTCTCTTACGATAAATACTCGTACTTTTCAGGACTTATTACTGTTCCACTTTCTCTTATACTGACGGGTGCCTTAGGGCTCAAATAGGTTTGTAACCACACCCATATTATTTTCAGTGGCACATCCATAAGTCTCAAAAAAAAGTAATAACGTTCATATCATTAATCTCAATTGCACATCCAAAAATGACCTACGGGCTGCTCTATGAGCAAGAAACAGTTCTGGCATAACGTCACCTTAATAATAATAATAATAATAATAATAATAATAATAATAATAATAATAAGAAGAAGAAGAAATCACTTGTATCCTGAACTGCCCTTTTGCTTACACCTCACTCTCACAATGGCGTCTCACCCACCGCGAAGCTTTCGAACTTACTCCTGCTTCTATTTTCGCTATTCGTATAATAACCTTTATCCCTCGAGAGGCAGGAATGCCTCTTCATCATTTCCCTTTCGAACACTCATCGCAGCCTCCAGCGACTCTATGCCCACCATTCTCACAACTAGAGCATCGTTCTCTCGCTCAAGGTCGGTACCCTTCTTGTTTGTTTATGATACATGAGAAAAAAATATTTCGTTAAATGAAACGTGTTCGTACTATATTCCTAAAATATACAACATTTTCTGTAAATATTCACGTAATTAATCATTCTTAATACTTTCCATATTTCGCCCTTCCAAAAGGAATTGGGTAAGATTGGAATGCGTAAATAAACACCAAGCTGGCTTCTACCATAATATTTTTTCAGTGCCAAGGTATATTAATATAATAAGACCTAGGTTCAGAATATAAAGTGAGTATTATTTCCTATGAATGAAATTCTTTACACCGATTCTTTTACGCAAGGAGAAAGTAGTAATATCAGTGTTATTTGTACTTAGTCACTATAAAACAGAGTTAAAGCCATGCTACTGTAAACTGAGGAATCCTTTCAAATAATTTCAATAAATTTCTCTTAATCCCGGGTAACAGCAAAGAGTAGTTTCATAAAATCGACGAGTTAAGTAAAATAAACAAGAATAAAGTACGCCGAAGTTTCTTGGGCGGTACAATCGATTTTCTGTGCATCGTATAATAAAGGCCCCACCGAAAATAAATCTATCAGTGGTCTCGGTATAAAGCTAATAAAACGTTAACCACGACCCGGTGGTGGCCTGGCCTACATCGTTGCCAGACGTACGATTATGGGTAAAGTATAACCTTAAATATAATAAATACTACTGAGGCTAGATGGTTGCAATTTGGTATGTTTGATTGATTGGAGGGTGGATGATGAACGTACCAATTTGCAGCCGTCTAACCTCAGTAGTTTTAAAGATCTGAGGGCGGACAGAAAAAAGTACAGATGGACAGAGACAAAGCCGGCAAAACAGTTTATTTTATTTTATTTTATTTTATTTTTTATTTTTAGAAAACTAAAACAGAAATCAATTACAAAAAGGCTTATGTAAAACCGTAACCGAACTTTGAATACACTTCATTATAACACAAACCATCCCTCTTTTTTTTTAATCTCCTCATAGACTATGAAAGCTGAACCACTTGGTAAAAATGGAAACTAATTAATAGCCAGCGAGGTGTAAAAGTAGCTGTGTAGAAAAATTAACAGGTATTCTATTACTGACTGGGTAAAAATCTATGAAATTTGGGGGAAACGAATATTGGAAGCGATTCGAAACTTTAAAAAAACTAGTCATGTTCGAGAGGTAATCAAAGACTTGGAGAGAGAGAGGAGAGAGAGAGAGAGAGAGAGAGAGAGAGAGAGAGAGAGAGAGAGAAGAAAGAGAGAGGATGGAGGAGAGAGAGGAGAGCTGGCAGTTTGAAAGGAAAGGAAAAACCTTACTAATTGAATGCTATTTAGAAAAACTGAAAAATTGCAGGAAGAACAATTAAATAAAGATTTGGGACAAAAGTAGTTTAAAATCAGGGAGGTAAAAATTATAACGAAATAGGCAAATATCAAGTTAATTGGGTCCTTTTTTAATGTTCTGTGATTTGGGTTCAGTATCTGCATGAATCTACATATAATGTTGGGGGGCAATTCTCGCATAAATATAAAGCTTCCCTTGCTTTTAGCTTAGAAACTTTTCAATATATTTTCAAAAAGCAAAAACCTCTGTCTAACACGTCATTCGATTTTAGTTCTCCAAGGTTACAAGTGCCATAATTCTGGCCGTTTAACAAATAATAAATCTTTATTACTCTATTACTTGAATTCACATCTTCATGTAAATATTACGCGCAGCTGTGTCGCCAAATCATCGCTAACTCTGCAAACGAGTACATTCGCTAACACCAAACTTATGTATGCGTTCCAGAGTTGAGATGATTTCATATTCATGGACTCTCTCTCTCTCTCTCTCTCTCTCTCTCTCTCTCTCTCTCTCTCTCTCTCTCTCTAGTAAGTTAATGTATTACATATGAGTAAATTTAGCTTTAAAGTAAATATTAACAAAACCATATCAAAGTTCAAAAGACGAGAGAGAGAGAGACGAGAGAGAGAGAGAGAGAGAGAGAGAGAGAGAAAAAAAAACTATATTATATATAATATATATATATATATATATATATAATATATATATATATATATATGTGTGTGTGTGTGTGTGTGTGTGTGTGTGTGTGTGTGTGTGTATTGTTTATGCTTAAATGCTTAATTGATACCATTTAGTTTAACAAAAAGAGTAAATCCAATTCTAGGGTCGTAATTATATCAGCATCTTTAAATGACATATCTTTTGCATACCCTCAGTAGGGTGTGTATGACGGAACAATTATTGGAAATGTCTCGCGTGACATGCAAGGCGCCGGAAGGAGATAGATGAAGCAATGCTACAGCATCCTCTCCCCCTCCCCCCTCCCCCCCAAAACTCACACATACACACACACATAAACCCTTATGTTTTCCTTTGCTGCGTTTAGCAGATACGTGCTGATTTATGATTTTTGTTATAATACTATGCACTTTTAAAGGGTTATAACCAACTAACGCGAATTGGTTTCTCAATTCATGAAGAGAGAGAGAGAAAAAAAATCTAATTCTTCATTAGCGGAGAATCTCTCTCTCTCTCTCTCTCTCTCTCTCTCTCTCTCTCTCTCTCTCTCTCTCTCTCTCTCTCTCTCTCTCTCGGTACAGACGTGAAGCAAATATATTTTTTTTTTTTTTTTTTTTAGGTATTCGTTTGTAAGCAAGACTCAAGTTATTATTTTTTTCGTATTCTTTTGTAAGCAAGACTCGAGTTATTCTGAATTTCAAATAAAAGTAAAACTTTCATCATGAGTTTTTAATCCTTCGCGTGGGAAGGTTTAGGTAATTTAAGGCAAAAACATATTATCTGTGGTGCTTCACTTTACCTTGACCGGGGATAATGAGGTAAAAGCCACTATAATGTATATGAGGCTGTATTTTTCCTAAATACAAGTGTTAAAAACAAGGTGCTTTAGATAGTTTGCTCAGCGGTCCTCTTCAGCCAACTGGAAGAATAATAATAATAATAATAATAATAATAATAATAATAATAATAATAATAATAATAATAATAATAATAATAATAATAACAACGATTCGTGGAATTTTAGATTATATAACAAATCACCGGATTTTTCTGCCACTACACTGTATTACCTTATAGCAGTCATCACTGCAGTAGGTACATTTTTCTTCCACGGATACAAGATATCTCTTGTTTACTAACAGAATTATCAGGATAAAACCATTTCTTGGATACTAAGCTGTGGCAACAAAAAGAAACGAAGAAAAAACATTAGATCACGTCGAATACTGAAAAGAAAAATTCGTTAGTGTACAGCGCCTTACATTCCAAGTGATTCTACTGACATTTAGATGGACGGACAGACAAACAAAACGAAAAACATAAGTTCTTTGCGGATGAGAAGAGAGTATAATAGTGATCATATTAGCTGGTGTCACGTTGAAACTGCACGAACTCGTTTTTTGTTCATTTTCCTGAAATTAATATCTCTAAAATATCTCACGAACATCGAAAGATTAATAGGATTATTTAGTCAATTACCGTAAGGCAAAGTTCTCTCTCTCTCTCTCTCTCTCTCTCTCTCTCTCTCTCTCTCTCTCTCTCTCTCTCTCTCGCTGCCGCCAGAAGTTGTAAACAGCAACGGTGTGGAAGAGTTTAAAAGAAAGCTAGACAAAATCATTAGGACACTGTGAATGCACAGTAAATCCTGTTCCTACAGATAAGTGAGCACTCGATGTCTCCTCTTAGGATGGACTAACAAGTCTTTGAGACATACTAATCCTTGTAACTCTCTCTCTCTCTCTCTCTCTCTCTCTCTCTCTCTCTCTCTCTCTGCAAAAATAACATGGGGATCAAGCACGTTATGCAAATGAAAAACGTCAAGCGCATTACACAAATTAATTAGTAAAGTTGCAGTTTCTAGGAAAATGTTGATCCAAAAGTTAAACAAAAACAGGGACACAAAAGCTGATTCTGTTGCATTAATCTTTGACGTTTAAATTTGGCTTTATATCCGGTGAATATTAAATGAAGCGCATGGGCAGAGTAATTTATTATGCAAATATTATATTAGTATTCTAAACCCCTTAGTAGAGAGATTTAGCTTTGCATCTGAATCATTTAAACTCGAGCATTAAAATTTGAAACAAAGTTCTGAAATAAAAGGTTTAGTGCTTTTGGGAACACTAATTATGTACAGAAGAGTTCTTAATCAGGTATTCTTGCATAATAATTACAACTGTTAAATTTATGTTTTCATTTTTATAAATAAAACATGCATGGAAGCTCAAAGAAATTATAGTACCATGACTAACGAAATTACAAAAGTGACAAGTTTTTTGTTTTTTTTTGAGCCATGTGTCTTTTCTTTGCTCATAGGTCATTTAGAAACAGGACCTATGGCTTATTGTGGGATACGAACCACACATTGATATCGAGAAATGAATTTCTAATCGCCGGAAATGAATTTCTCCGATTCAGTGTTGGCAGAGATAAAATAAGCGATGGGTTGATGCAATGGAGAATTGCGAGAATGAATGTGGTTTTCATTGTTATTCTTCTTTCAAGCAATATAGTCTCTCTCCCTTAAAACGACACGGGGTTGGCATTCTCTCTCTCTCTCTCTCTCTCTCTCTCTCACTGTTTGTGTGTATGAATATATATATATATATATATATATATATATATAGATATATATATATATATATATACTATATATATATATATAATAGCTATATATATAAATATACAGTTGTGTACATACTTACAAATATACATACATATACATATGTATATATGTGTGTGCGCGGGGCGCTTTTTGAGTGTGAGAGAGAGAGAGAGAGAAATTAGTTGTTAAATTATCAAGTATATATATAGATATATATATATATATATATATATATATATATATATATATATATATATATATATATATATATATATATAAGAATGAGAGAGAGAGGGAGAGAGATTCCAAATCCACGCGATCTATAGCGAAAAACGTGCATGTGAACCAAATCTGTGGCTGACAACGTGTACCTCTTCATTATCTTTGTTGCATTTGATAATATCCACTGACGCTACAGTGATAAAAGCGAAAGTCAAAGTAACCCAATAAAAACTCAGCATTTTGGCGCCAAGAATTTCATGAATGATGATTTCTCGCGCTTTCGCCGAATGAAGGAAGACTTCTTCCCTCCCACTTTTCCCCTCATTACGCGAAAGAGCTTAACATTCCGGTGGCTTTACGAGATGCAGACTCCGTCGAGGCTAATGAATGAGGAGGAGGAGGAGGAGGAGGAGGAGGAGGTGGTGGTGGTGGTGGAGGAGAGAAGGAGGAGGAGGAGGAGGAGGAGGAGGAGGAGGAGGAGGAGGAGGAGGGGGAATGGTGGTGGACGTACGCCATCGCCAACATCCTTCAGCCTCTTGCAATCGTGGAAAGTGACTTGGTTCAATTAATCGAAGATGAAGGTACTGGAGTTATTTCAGTTTAATCAATTGATCACCTAGGGAAGATACGTAGGTTATTAGTGTCGTTGTAGCATACGTGATCACTCGAAAAAAAAGGGTGGTGGGGGTGGGGAAGAGAAATTAAATGCTTTTAGCTTTGTAAAATGTACTGGTATTATTGCAACTTGTTGTGGAAAGATTTTCCACTGATTGCCACTTCGATACGAGGCAAATGAACTTTCAAAGTTTATCATTAATATTTTGTCTAGTTAATAACATAACATTGTCTTATAATGGTATTTTATAAGGAAAGTGGCTTACCGATTACAAAGTTCCAATTAACGTTCGTTTTCGTGTCTTGTTAATTTTTTTTTTTTATAATTTTGAGAAATTTTCCATAATCCGATAATGAAATTTGTATTGCGACAAGTTGCAACGTTCGCCTTTTTAAAAACTGAAATGCGAACATCACAAGCCAAAACCAAATCGGATGTTAGATAGCGCCTGACGTAAGAGACACAAAAAGGACAAAAATACATAACAAAGTGTACTACTCCAACGTGGTAACTCTCACACTACTACAGACGAGAGAAGATAAAATGCACCGCTTGACACCGACACAGTTGAATCCCGGAAGACTTTTCCTGGTTAGGCAATGAACTCGTCGGATAGGAACAGCAATGTTTTGTTTTCTACCTTTTGCCTTAATGGCGCTTTATTATATATCCCAGTGTTATCCTGGCTTGTTTTATGGTCTCTTCCTTCGTCGAATCCAGGCGGAGAAATGTGTAGGTATGATTGAATGTAAATGTAAATGTATTATTATGATATTATTGCTATAGAAGATTCACATCACCCGTGCATCTGATGTCTAGTCCAGTCCCTTACGACGCTCCTGACAGAGCTGGAAACTCTGTCTCTCTCGAGAGTTCACATAGGCAGGATGTATGTTTCACCTCTCCTGAGAAATACTTTTGAAAGATGTATCCCTCAGGGGAGGAGGAACATACATCCTGCCTAAGTGAACACTCTCTCGAGAGAGACTGAGAGTTTCCAGCACTGTGATTAGCTTATCGACAGCCAATCAGGAGCGTTGTAAGGGACTGGCCTAGATATCAGACGCCAGATGAACTGATATCCAGACTAAAAGCCTAATCTTCGACATCGTTGGCATCTATGGAGGAGCGCGAGTCGTTTGCATAAGAGGACCCCCTGAGGGTGACGAGAACTGACGGGAACTCGATTATGTCTGAGACTCTGATCATTCGCGTGATATATTCAGCAGCTCGTGATAAAAAGCTAAAAAGCTACGAGAGAGAGAGAGAGAGAGGTGATGAAAACTGAGTAAATAGAGGATCTTATATTTTTTTTTTAAGTAAGGTTAAGGTGAAACACAATTGTGAAGTGTTATGCAAGCCGAATGTGGAAATCTATTGATAACAATTACGACTTCGATGCGATATCGAATGTAAATATTCTGTTATAATCGATGGCATCATCTTAAACGAAACCCCTATTTCTCCCGTCTTGAATGGCGAGTGAAGCTAAGACGTTTAAAAATGCGACATTCGTTTATTCACGCACCCAAGAATCCACCTGACACAGAGAGGAGCTGATTCCGAAACAAAGCCGTGAGATAAGTTTCCTGCTAATGATCTTCGTTTAGAGACTCGACCCAGGTAACGAACCCTTATTTTAGCTCAAAAGGAACGAACCTTTATTCCTTTATTCCTTTATTCCCGTCACAATGAACGAAGACGTTGTGCGAAATCTAATTAGCTGAGTCAAGTCGCTGATTTTCTACCTAACAAAGATGGGCCTTATACCGTTTGTTCTGTTCTGTACTGTTGTGTATGTAAGACCGTTGCTTGAAAGGTGGGAGGAATTGTTAGCGAGAAAAAGAAAAATCAAGAAAAATGAAAA
>NC_087204.1:7781173-7796173 GCF_015104395.2 Macrobrachium nipponense
ACCTCATAATCACATGAGTTAATAAAATAAAATGGAAAAGTAAATCTACAGTAATATGTCTGTTTGATCTTGTTATTTAAAATACAAAGCAGAAAGCTTTCGAAGATCTGCACAGGTCCTCCTTGTCAATCTGAATACAATTATTAACAGTGACCATACAAGAACTTTGTTTTTTTGACACTTTTGTATATATATATATATATATATATATAGATATATATATATATATATATATATATATATATATATATATATATATATTATAAAGCATCAGGCAAAAAACAGGAAACCCAAAAAAAGAATCATGCTAGTCTCTCTCTCTCTCTCTCTCTCTCTCTCTCTCTCTCTCTCTCTCTCTCTCTCTCTCCCTCCTTTGAAAGTTCATCAAAATGTAGAACATCGACCCACCTCCACTCCGAAACCTCATCGATAAAACAATACTGGCTCTCAGAACCGCGGAAGGAAGTCCCACAAGGTAGGTTTCTGGATCCTTCAAAGTTTAATTAATTAAGGTCTCTATTGAGAATATGGCAACACCATAGATGAGCTGAAAGTTGCCAAAGTGATTCTTTTGAATCAATTAGACGAAAACTGTATTTCGAAATTATTTGAATTGAGCATACAAATTATTTCATAGAAGGTATTATTTTTACCGTTTGAAATATAGTTTCCATTTCATGGCCTTATTTAGAAATTATAAATGATTTGATGTTAAGTTTATATATTCACGGTGTATGTACATCTAAACATATTTTTTTTTCAATTTTCCTGGTAATCGTGATAGTTACCTTTATTACCTCATAATTTACATTTAGGTTAAGCACATATCATTGCCATTACATCTTCCTGAAGAGAGAATTACATTAGTGAGATTTGAGTGCTAATCAACTCGTCAAGTGTCAAGGTACCGAGGTTCACTTGTCAACAAATTAGCCATGGATACCAAACTGAAACTAATTCTGTAACATCGAAAATAGTTGACTGGGTGTTATTATAAAGTTGTGCTAAAGTTTAAAAATGCTTTTAAGTATATCATGAATGTCTTTGAACATTTTCAATCTAATTTTTATTATACTTTTGTCGTTATCAATGTTGGTAATATTGTTTCAGAACTCGTTCCGAGCATTGTTGCCAGGTACGAGGAAATTTCCCTGTTTTAGAGAAATTCAGTTGGGTACAGGGAAACGGTGAAGAAAATGGTAAGTGCACCGAAATATAGGGATATTTGGGAAAACTAACAGGGAAAATATATGGAAATTCGGCAGCATTAGCTTTATGTTAAAATACTATGTATTTTGCTCAATGTGGCAGTAGAGAGAGAGAGAGAGAGAGAGAGAGAGAGAGAGAGAGAGAGAGAGAGAGAGAGAGAGTTTTGGAGTGCACTTGTGATTCAATCGTCTCTTTCGTGAACCCATCGTCCCCTTCGGCCCGATTTAGTTTTCTTAATTACATTGCTTCATCAGCACTAGGAGATTATGGATACAAGATCCAGAAATATGCTAGATTTAAAAGTCGGTTAACCAGATTGTAGTTAAAAAGTATATCTTAGTTTTACCAGACCACTGAACTGATTAACAGCTCTCCTAGGGCTGGCCCGAAGGATTAGATATATTCACGTGGCTAGGAACCAATAGTTCACCTAGCAACGGGACCTACAGCTTATTGTGGGATCCGAACCACACTATATCGAGAAATGAATTTCTATCGCCAGAAATAAATTCCTCTGATTCCGCGTTGTCAGAGCCGGGAATCGAACATCGGACCATCGGATTGGCAGCATAGCGCGAAAACCACTCGTCCAGCGAAGAACTTGAATGTAGTAAAGGTCCCCTTTTTTTCCACTGCAAATTGTGTGATTCAGATGTGAAAGCTGGAAAGTCTGAGATGGAAAAACATGATACAGGGACAAAGCATGAATAGGTATATACGGAAATTTTGAGTCAAATATGGAACTTTTATCAGGCAATCTAGGGAATTTTTAAAGGCGTGACCTGGCAGGCGTGGCAGCACTGACAGTCATTGGCCGGCATAGCCGCCATGCTTGTGAGGATTGTACGCTTAGGTACCCAAAGGTAATGTCTGACAGGTTTGTGCTCTGCTGGTCAGTGGTCACCCGTCAACTGCGAACACTACGTAATTTTTGTGGAAATCGAACGATCGAACCATTATTTAAAGACAAATCATACTGAAGGCTGCCATCCTGGAGATGTATTATAGTGAGGTAAGAAATTGTCTGATATAGTCCTGTCTCTGTAAGAATAGGCAGAACCCACAAACATTATTAATTAATTTAGTTTTGAACTGTCATCTTGATTGAATGATATATGAGGTTTTGGGAATTAATTATTTCAGAATAATCATGAGTTGAATTGAAAGTCCCTACCGACCAGTGAAGTGGGAGTTTTAATGTAACTGAGGGATCATGTCTTGTGCTCATCAGGAACCAATGGTTACCCTGTGTATGACCCTAGAAGGCATTTTAGGTTTTAGCAGTGGTTCCCAACGTTCGGTGTATCAGGTGTAATTTGATTTTTAAAGGGACCCAATTAGAGAATGTAATGTTTAGCTGGTTAAACCAAGTTAATGGGATTTTAGGCTTCCTCCCCGTGAATATAAGAATTAGCTATATTACCTCCATCAGAAATGTGCCGGCCCTTAAGCCAGGAATGATGACCTATGCGATCTGAGGTTGGCGACACCTCAGAGATCACATCCTTGGAGCCGATCATTGCTAGGCGCTCTGCAGGGCGTGCCTGTATGTGTGTTCGTAGTGTATGTTGTATGGGCTTGGTGATAGGTGATGAAAAGAAGGGAGGACACTCTTTGATTGCTTGTGTCATTGTGCAGAACACACCTGGAGGAGGTTTGAGAACGCCCATCATAAGGTAGAGTAAGATGAGACTTTGAAAAGTTATCCTTTGAAGTGAAAAGAGAAAAAGAAGTGTGGTGCATACACATTCATTTTGATTAACTTGAACATGTTGGAGTGGTGTAATAAATATCTCTTTATTTCAGATGGGTTCATGGCACCACATAAGAGAATGGGTTCTCTAAGACTTTAATGACCATTAAAACGGCTTAGTTAATCAGACAGTGAGATTTTAGGGGGAGTGTTTACTTAAACCTGGTTCAGGAGAGGAAAATGACATTTTACGGTTGTTTTTTGGGGGGTCAGACTTTATTCTTTTAACTCCACTTTAATGTATTCATTTTGTTCCATTTAATGTTAGCTAATTTGGGAAATAAAAAGTATATTCTTGTATCTACGGCGATTCATTAGGCCAGTTTGCATTTTTAGCTCATGCCAGAACGATGTTCAACGAATGAGATAGGTGTAGTTGCCTGTTTGTTTAATTTGTTTAAAGAGTGTCCTTGGGTCCTAAAAACTCGTTTTAAGATATTTTTTTCTATATTAGCTACCATGGTTTTTGGGATGGGGAAAAACAATTTTGTTGATACGGATGCATTATAACCTAATTATTGACTCTACATCCATGATTTTTGGTTTTTGGCCCCACCTTGGACTCTCCTCTCTCCTTGTCCAGACCTAGGTGGTTATACACTTGAAGGAAAAATATCTGGTTTATTTTCATACATATTTGCTTGCATCTTCATCAGTATCTTGAAAGGTAATAGGTACCCTTAACCCAACCAGACACTAAGGCCTGCTGTTAGACTGAAGGGGTTGAGCCTATGTAAAATTCAATCTAAGGGGCCCATGTGAAAACCTGTCCACCTTCAACTACTATGGTGTCTTTCCTGCGTGCACAACAGGTCATAGAAAAAAGCTTCCCTATCATTTGGATACATTCTTATAAGATAATTCCTTAGATATCACCCATTGATGCAGAATTCATTTGGTGTTGGCCAGGTATGGCCCTCCAATGTAATAAAGTTAATATTCTACAAATCTAATGCCATCCAGTGGCTACTGAGTGCAAATTTGTCATGGTTAAGTCAGGAAGTTTGTGGTAATCTATTCCTGATTATTTGGTTATTACAAAAAAGGTATGGACAGCACATATAGACTGAATAGGACTTGAAGAGCCATTCATATCTGAGATTTATTACTGGCAGGTGGGCAAAGGTTATTTCTCTACTAGTTACTGACTAAATTGTATTTACTGAAGTGTAGTAAATAATTTTCAGATAAAGTATCCTATATCCTTTGAATCGTTGCCTACTCCCCTGTGTAGATGGAGTGTTCTATTAATGTACTACACAATGCTTCTTGTTTTCAAAGGAATTAAATATTATTGCTTCATACATTGTTATATAGTCGTTCAGCATTAATATTGTTTGCCAAATACACTACCTGTCACTTATGTATACATGTTACCTGTGGCTTACTTAGCTTGTAATTGATTTCCATCTTATTTTTAGATTAGAAAAAATATAGCATCAACGGTTTTTTGAAAAAAAAAAGACATCAACGCTTATTTTCCCTTATACATTTCAGATTTTCCCGAGATTGCTTTTTTGTGATACTTTGTTCCCAAGCACACAAGTGGAATGTCATGTTGAAGTTTTATGCAGTGAAGTACTGGTGCCTTGAAATGGAACATTACTGGGGATGGGTCTTGTGAATAACACTCACATTAGGTAAGTTAGAGTTTTCATGTGTTTTAGCATGCCAATATTGTAGCCTACTTCATATGAATGCTCTGTTGATACAACATTGTCACTTTTTTCAGGTTTTATAATGTATAAGATGCCTTTTGGAATATATTTGCTTAATTAATTCTTTCGTATATGTAGTGTGCATGAGAGTACTATTGTATTCTCAAGGATAATATCATGTCTTCAAACATGATTATGTTGTTGGTGATTGTTTGACTCCTGTGGACAGTATTTTGTTTGTATGCTGTTTTTGCATTACATGGAACCAGTGGCTATTCAGCAACTGGACCAACGGCTTTACGTGACTTCAGATCCGCTTTGAGAGTTAACTTCTATCACCAGAAATACACATCTCTAACACCTCGGTGGAATGCCCGAGAATCGAACTTGCAGCCATCGAGGTGGCAGATCAAGACCATACCGATCACGCCACTGAGACGCTTTCCTGGTGACAGTATACATAGTTGACAACTCAACCAGCATGGCACTTCTTCTATCCAGCAGTCAACTGTTTAGCTATGTGAGCCCTTCAATCATTAATATTTTACTTGGGGTCTCAAGATAAAGAAGCTGGTAGCTGACAGAGATGCTTGATCTTTCATTGGTCACAGAAAGAACAAATATGATGCATAATGTGATTTAGGATTTGAAAATCCTACTGTATAATTAGTAATTGCGTTTGTGATCACACTTGGTATGGGAAGTGCTTTTCACTCCTTTAAATAACTGAAGGCTTGGCAAGTGCACTGCTCGGTCAAACCCCATGAAAGACAAAGAAACATTTTGGTCAGTAATGGAACAGTGTTTCTAAGAATCAGGCCATTGCTGCCAGGTCTAATTTAAAAGTTGGAGGAGGATGATCACATTAAACTGACTTTTTACAGTTAATAGGAAGATTATCCCTTTGGGTACCGAGGGTTGAATTGCGCACCCTTATGATGTGTTGACGTGCTTATTTAATATTTCTTGATATTTCAAGAGATCTCTAGTGTGGTTTGAAATTCAGTGGTGCTGGCCACTACCTCAGAATTGCCTCGCAGTTCTGTCTCATGGCTTTGGAAACAATTATTCACACCTTAGCTAGAACAGGTTCCAAAACTGATGCTGTATTATTTAGCTTGGTTTTCCCTTTCAAAATAATTAATATCCAAGTTTGTTGTAGGGCTGCATATCATATAGTTTCACTTCATTATTTACTATCATTGAGGTGCAGTAAATGATTGTTTTCAGATAACGCATATTTGAATCATTGCTCACTTTCCTATGTAGATGGAATGGTCTTATTGATTTACTGTACATAATGCTTCTTAGTTTCATGCCTTCAGTAGTAGTTTGTTCAGCATATCCATTGCTTTTCAAATACTCTACCTGTCACTTACTTATCTGTGGCTTGCTTAGCTTGTACGTAATTAATTTCCAGTATTTTTGTAGATTAGAAAAATAAGGCATTAAGGCTTATGTTTCCCTGTACCCTCCAGATTTTCCCGGCGTTGCACTTGTGTGGTACATTGTTCCCAAGCACACAAATGGAATGGTTAAGTTGAGATTTTATGCCCATGCAGTACTGGTGACTGTTGGAATAGAACATTGCTGGGGATGGATATTGTGTGATTGACAGTCTTACAGTGTGGGCGAGTTGAAGCATTCTTTATTTTTATCAAAGTTTGTTGTAACCAATTCCTTTCTGACTGTAAACACTGTTGTGTGGCCTCCATAATCAGATAGTTTCAGCTTAATGTGTAATCTCATTGAAGTGTAGTAAATCATTTAAGATATAACTCATTAATCAGTCTGCAAGAATTCAACTCTGTTGTTTTATGTATATAAATGGCATCATTTAAACTATATCCATTTTGTGATTATTTTTTTAGTCAGAATGATTTTACACTTTTGTTGGCCTTACATATATATGACTTTCATCTCTACATTTGATTGGGTTGTGTCAATATTTGTTGGGCAGCTGTTTCTAAGCAGTGTTGTCTAAAACCTTTTACCAGATTAACCATTCTAATTCTAGGAATCCAGTTTGTCAGAATTCCCGCCCCCCACAAAAAAACAAAAAATAAACACTTTTACCCATAACTGGGTTTGCTACTCTCCTATAGTATTGTGCTGGCTAGTTACTTGAATCAGATTGCAGTAACGTGCAAATTCTGTTCTAATAATCATGCATTATTTCCATGTCTCATTTGGAACTTAGGTAGTTTGCTATAAGGTATAAAACTAATGATTAAATGTATTTACAGAGTCGATGCTAGGAATGTTAATTTAAATGGGTGTACAATACGAGGCTGAAGAGGGTCAGAAAGCGCCTGCATGAATCTTAGGACCGTTCTACATACTACAGGAACTTCAAGAATGGTTGTACAAGCAAGACAAAGAGGATCTGGAGACCACCACATTTATTATATCAAGATATACAACTCTGCTAGAAGTATGGAGCTGCTTCTCTATTCTGCCACAAACTAGAAAAATGTACAATATCACGACACGTACTTTCAGCGTGCCTGTTTGTGATGACAAAGCCACAAGAATTAGGGGAGTGCTACAGAGTGATTGTAGGAGATGACAAGAATCTGGGGAAGGACAAAACCACAAGAATTAAAGGAGCTATACACACCGTGATTGTTGGAGATGACAAGACCACACCAATCTCGGGAAGGCTACCCAGAGTGACTGTTGGAGACAAGACCACAAGAATTGGGAAGGCTACATGCACTACTAGAATGTGAAGGATTGCTACAAAACTCGGGTGGTTCACTATCCACAAGCAGTATCATTACAAACCCTATACCATATGCTATCAGGTCTGGCAAAATTTTTGTACATATTAGGACTTCGCATAAAATTTTGTACATTCATGGCCTGATAGTATAGTAGAGGGTTTGTATTAATAGGGCTTGTGGATAGTGACTCACTTCAGCGTTATCTCAGTTTCCATATTCTAGAAAGGCATGTAAGAGGTCTTCCCATGATTTTTAAGGGTAGATGAATATGGGACATGAACAACAAACTCGTGAAGTCATGGATTATTGAAATCTATCTTTAATTCTTATATTAGTATTAAGCAAACAGGAACTGGAAGTCAAACTTTGATTGTCCCGGTTTATTACTTTACTATAGATTTTAAATTTCATATTTCTCCTTTATCCTGCTTCTGGTCCTTCTTTTCTCTACTGCTTCGCGCTTGTTTATGGTTTTCTCTGCTATTTCCTTTGTTTTCCTTGTTGGTTCTTCTCTATTGTTTTCTTGTTTTTCCTTGTTTTATTTTCTTGTTTGGTTGTCTCTGCTTTTTCCTTGTTTTCTTCTCTACTGCTTCTCGCGTGCTGTTCGTCCTTCTCTTCTCGAAGTTTTTTGGTCTTCTCTGCTTCTTCCTTGTTTCTGGTCCTTCTCTTCTTGGCTCACTATCTGCTCATTGCAAATCTTCATAAGTAATACTTTTTGTCTCCTCCCTTCATTGTTCCATGTGGCTACCACATGGCGACGCCTTCCCGTCTTCCTTGGTCTCCATTCCTTGTTATCTGCAGCTTCCATGTCTTTAAGGCCTTCTCGTCACTCTTGGTCTCTCCTCTTCTCATTTTCTGTCTGCTGTTTGCATGGGCTCCTTCACTTATTACTTTCTAAACCTCCATATAAAGGCCTTCACGTCCCCTTTGGTCTCCTTTCTTTGTTTCTGGCAGAAGCTTAAATCCTTCTCATCGTTCATATCATTGAAAACTTTAATTTTGTTACTTCTAAGCTTCATTATTATATCGCAGGCTTTTGTCATTACTTTTTTATGATGCATTCATACTCCGAGTGACGTTTCGGTGACTTCAACATGTCGAAAATAACAATCCGAAATATAAATATTTAATAGTTTACTTCAGGTAACATTGAAATATATACGAAGCTTATTTTTTGTTATAATTTACTTTCAAAGTAAAAAATATTTACATGAACTCACTCGTGACAAACGTAGAATAATAGTAAACAGTCTTTAACTATAAATCCTGCTATCGTACACTTAATATTCCCAAAGCTAGTAAAGAATTAAGGTACTATTAAGGTAAGCCACAAAATATACTGAAGTTACATAAAAACATTTCATAGCAAAATGGCTTACTAGTAAAAAAGTTTTAGAGGAACAAGTAAAATAACGTAGGTTTAGGTCTTAGAAATGTGGGTACTTTCTGAGGTTACAGAATCTTCCTTGAACATGTACAACCTAGAATATTGGAAACATTGAAAAACAATTTACAGTGAAGTAAGAACAGGTCTTACATATGGTATGGATATTGGAAAAAATATAAAAATAATGTAAGGCAAAATATACACTAGAATTTGACATTTAGAATATTTCAATTTAAATATATGATTAGTTTCTTAATGGAACTGCTTTAAAATTCATTAGTCCTTGCAACATTGGTATATACTGCCTGTAAACGTATATGCTATGAACATTTATAAATAAAACAGGAAAAGTAGAAAATCTATGGCAAAGTTCTGTAACATAGACGGTAAAAGTCTAACAGTCTGGTAAGTAATGAAGTTAGATTAACCTTCAAAACAAGCAAGGAAAAAGTCCTGGTCAAAAATGTAATTTAATGCCAGGAATGTATGAAGGCTGTTACAACGAAGTTGAACAGTTTATCAGGTCAAAGTTAGATTGAATTGAACTCCTCTATCTTTAGAGCGAAAAGAATGTCTATTACTAAACTAAAATTAAATGCAACACCCACCTGTACCTCACTAACATCTGACACAGGGGTTCTCAAACTTTTAAACTCCTCGACCCCCTTATGAAGTTTCAAATTTTCTATCGACCCCCTAGACTAGCATTTAATATTAAAAAAAAAAAAACTTGTCAATCAATTAGAGTAGAATTAGTTCAGTACTTGACATTCAGCATGATAAAAAAAGTAATATATAGTAAAAAAAATGTTTGGATCTTTAGATGTTCGAGTATATGTAACTTAATTCTCCGTCACGTTAGTTATTCATCGACCCCCTTTTGACCCCCTGACTATGCATAGACCCCTTGGATGATCCTATTGACCCTTAGGGGTCGATATCGACCACTTTGAGAACCCCTGAACTGTCCTGATTAAACAAATTCATTTCGCTGCCTGTTCTCTATTGGCAGTTTCGTGGAATTAACTGGTGCTGGACTTGAATTTTGCAGAGATTGTTACGCGTAACTTTAATTTATGGTCGTCTTGATGGTGGATTCAGTTTTGTTATCGGACAAATAAATCTCTGATTAGATAGATCACATTACTAGCAACATGTTTTGGCAAATTGAACTGACCAAAATCAATACTATAGTATATCATCCTTCATAAATACAATCTCCTGTTACAAATCTACACACCTCACTTGAAAACATGATTACCAGAAATCAAATCCTCGCCACGGCCGAAGTTCTTTTTCTATCCCAAATTATATATTTATTTAGTAGAAAGACTCATACCTTAAACACCAATACAAAGGATAAAGGACCGTATTATTACATTTACCCGAGAGCAAATTTTAGTAACCTGTCAAAACTGCTCTTTTTAGGACACGGATTTTGATGAAGCCTTTTAAATACATGTACCACAATCCTTAACAACAAACTGTTCAGACTTCCATACACAGGTTTAGTTTATGACTGAATTAACTAAAGCCTTTTAAGCGAGTCATGAGGAACAATCGCCGAAGGAAATGAGAGGATTATACAGGGCTAAACCCTTGCAGACTTGGATAAGGAGATTTTGCAAAAAGACACTGAGAAATTAACCCATATGGACACTATTTTGCAGTGCAGTGAACATCCTGTACAAGTGATGCTGACAAACTTGTTTCATCACACCCAGCATTTTGTGATCCACAAAGTTAAAATGTGTTATAGCAATATACTTACAAATCCTGCAGTAGCTGTATTCAGTTACCAATGTTTTGTCAGCTCTCCTCATACCGAGGTGTAAGGAGTTTCTGTTTGATACCAAAGGTAAATGTATAAAAAAACAAACGGGGTATGGCTGTTAGCACTGATAACGAATACATGCTCCCCGGCAATTGATCACTACACTAAGCATACCAATAACAATGAAATTAAAGTTTAAAAAATAATTTCCTGCTAAATTACAAGAGATTATTCTTCCTCTGTATACAGTTTCTTTACTGAACTTTTAATGGGAGGATAACGAGATGTGCGTGCATTCTGACATTCGAAGCACGTCCTGACATTTGGACAACTAGATGGGGGTTGTCTCTGACATTTAGACAAAGTTCTGTTTCCTGAAAAAAGAAAAATGCATTAGTCAGGTCCTATGACTTGAAACATTTCGACAATCATAACTCAACACACGGAACAAATACTACAAACAAAAATAATGCATTACTCTAGAAATTATAGATAGAAATCACATTCTCACCAAACAGAAATTATACACACATCACATCACCAAACAGAAATTATACAGAAATCACATCACCAAACAGAAATTGTAGACAAATCACATCACCAAACAGAAATTATTATAGACAAATCACATCAACCAAAATTTTTTTTAAATCCTTTGCAATAGGGTGTCGTCTATCAAAAGCAAAAATTATTTGCAACACTAGCACCAGAACAAAAACGCATGATAATTTAGAACTAATGATATCTGGATAGTAAACTCAAGTCAACTAGCAAACTATTTGTGAATATTGTGACCTCGTAACTTGAGTGGTCATCATATCCTTCGGAGTACCTTGTCAAGCCGAGGCCAGACTATGCCAGAGCGCCTCTGAATCATCATTCATGATCAGAATATCATACGGCCATGGTACTGAACCATATTAATTTTTCCAGTCACAAACATGAAAATATTGTCATTTATTTTTTCCTCCAATGACAACTAAACGAGCATGATTAACCATTTTACAGATATTTTTGTTTCCTCAAACAAAATGCAATTTTTCATAATCATACTCCTTGATAAGAGTATACTTAGGGTAATCTGTAACCTGAAAATCACTAGAGTGCCAAAAGATTAAGCAACCTGGACATTTTGTTCCACTTTGCAATCAATGTTCCATTTTGCAATCTAGAAATTGTCAACAATGACCAACAGACGGACTCAAGTTTAAGTGAATTGGCACAGCAACAAGAGTTAAGAAAAGAATTATTAAAAATCTCTGCATTGAAATAAAATTTTTAAAGATTATTCTGTAATCTTAATATACTTTTCGAGCAAAACCACTAAAACTTGGAGCGTCAATTTTCGTTGGTCCCGTTGCTGAATAACCACTGGTTCTATGCAACAAAAAAAACACCATACAAACAAAAACTAATTTTCGTAATTACAAAGAATTAGACATTGCACTACTTTGTCATTTACATGTGCTCTGAGCCATAAAACTTATGTAAAATATAGAGCCTATTGTTTTCTGTTGCAAATAATTGTAAACTATTAACCAATCCAAAGTAAAACTCCCGGGCCCGCCACCATCCGGCCCCCCATCTAAACACACACACACACAAGAATCGACGGTGCTTTCTATTTTCCACAATTACGAATTTTCGAACACAGGAGAATAGCTATTCACTCCAACCTCGAGGAAGACCATTTCGCAGTTTTAAAACAAATTAGAAAAAATAAAAATTTGGCAACTGACGCCTCGATTAGAATGTGGATGTCGCTGCAAAGCCAGAAAAATTGATATTAATTTGCCAAGTTTAACATATACAACATTTATAAAGTACAGGTAGTTTAATGAAACCACAGTTCCACATCTAGCTTGGGCAAAGGATTTGCTTAATTAAACGAGGGGTGATATTCAGACATTAAATCTTCTTATCTGGTTTTATTTCGCTTACCCATTCAACATGCAGGGTATATACGTTGGCTTTAGATATAAGAACTACCATACTGTATAATCAATAGCGTTCATCAAATACAACTATTATAACACTTGGAAAAATAAAATTTTCTTTACTATATTTTCATTACTCCTAATCTTTTGTGACTTCGTATTTTGAAGACACTGCATTTGCTTGTTTGCTTTAAGTACCATATGTCGTAGCCTTTGTGGAGCAGGCGCAAAAATATCGCAAAACATTCACAAACGATTAGGCATAGGAATACACTACATGAACTAGACCAGGACTAGCTGAAACCAAGTGTCTAAATATATATTTCGAGGGTGAATCACGCGCGTATTGTCAAGACCACCATGAGAAGAGTGACGTTCAGTCATACGACCTTATGTGCGGGAAGGGCACGTCTCTCTCTCTCTCTCCTCTCTCTCTCTCTCTCTCTCTCTCTCTCTCTCTCTCTCACCTGTGTGTGTGTTTATCGACCCGCAGAGTCCACTAATAGCAAATTACATAATTCAATGGAGTTATTGGTCAGTAGAGTCATACTATAGCTAAGGGAACATTCCCATAATCGAACGTTTAGTCATTCAGTTTAAGAGTTAATTGCTCAGAGAGAGAGAGAGAGAGAGAGAGAGAGAGAGAGAGAGAGAGAGAGAGAGAGAAATTTCACTATCCTTACGATTAACAGGTTAATATAGCATATGTTTTTCAGAGCATATAACATTCCGTGCAACTTTTTAATACAGTCATTTTTTTAAATCTGATACCCAACATACCCATTCTTTTAGTCAAAAGGCAAAATCAGAAACAATGACGGAAACAAACTTTTGCCGTAGTTTCATTTGATTTTATAATGAATATGGCTAGTGAGCGTAGTTATACCAAAGGGATGGACGTTTTATATGACCCTCGTGATAAAGTTGAAGTAATTACGTTGAGGTTTTGTTAATATGACACTAACGAGCATAGAAAACGGAGATATTATGAATGTTGAAAAAGTTTATCTCTACCGTTGTGGCAATTGTCCATGATCTTGGATACAGCAATTTGCAGGTTTGTTAAGAACTCTGGATTTATCCCTTTAACCGTGAAAAAAAAATTTCTAAAAACCCCATATGCTGTTAGAAAAATTTTATTTGCCGATACTCTCAATTTTATAAGTGTTTTATGGAAAATGGAAATTACACCCCCCGATTCAAGTATCCGTGATATTCTTTGAAAACTGTATCAGGGTATGCTTTAACATACAAAATTAATGACATCAATGTATTGAGGCTTACAAAGTCAGCGTGTAAAGTATGCCATACAACTACTTTCAAATTCATGTTCAAAGGCAATGAAATTTGAAAGGAACCAGAGATCAACAACTGTTAGGAAAATGCTGGTTTTATAAACTACAGTGACTGAATGGTTCGATGTCATGAATTCCTGTATGATTCTGTGACAAATGCCAGCACTGCATTTGGATAGACAGAAACGTGCTCTACACAAAATGATAGGTGTTATGTTGGAATGAGGGAAAGGAATTCCAAAATTTCATATCTTTTACAGATTCCAGAAAGTGGTATCAACTCGCTACTCAATGACTGGGCAACATAACATGCTAAAGAAAAAAAGAAAAAATGGTGTCGTGACGTTTCTTTGATTATGACGCGGATATTAAATCAAGATTCTTGAATGTTTTCTAGAATACATTGGTCAGACAAGGTGTTCATATGATCATCCCAATGCAGTTCATTTTAAATATATATTGGAAAACTTTCCGCCATGTAGGGATATTGAACTTGTTAGTGAAAAGGCAAACGGCAACAACGAAAATGAAAACCTTGACCAGTTATCCCTGGAAATATCATATGGCCTTGACGGAAACTAACCTAACAAGCCTTTTCATAGCAAGGAACTGCCCTTTGGAAATACGTATGACAAATTTTAGACCTGAAATTTGATGTGGATCTTAAGGATGACGAAATGGCTTCCGAGGAAACAATTAGCTAAATGTCAGCAATCAAGAGACAATGGGATCTGTTATCGAAGAAGAGTCCTTGAGATATATAGGTGGATATGTACTGAAAATGTTTACTTTTAAATATCCAAATACCGGTTACGTTGACGACAGCAAGAAGTCTCTGAGACATGGGTCCGTTATATAATGGGAAACTATGCACCATCAGACTATTTTTTTACGAGAAATTTGGACAGCAATTCATGGCAATTTTTTTAAGACCATAAAAGCAATAGCTGCTAAAATGAAATCTGCTGTGTTCGGTGTCCCTGAAAAAGGTTGTTTTTTTTCCAAAAAAAATGTCAAGTGTTCTTTTAGAACCCGGAACCTCAACAACTTGCAAGAGGAGTATTGTAAGAACGACCATGAAAACAATAGCTTGAGTTTTCCCTTATGAGCCCACACCCAGCTTTGTGGAGGCAAAAAAGTAAATAAAAAGAAATAAAAATAAATAAAATAGAACTCTCCCTTAAAGCCCATACCCGGCTCGTAGAGGCAAAAGTCTAACATGATGCTTGCTTACGTTGTGACTAAGCGTTTTTTTTCATAA
>NC_087204.1:7801173-7826408 GCF_015104395.2 Macrobrachium nipponense
GACTTAGTCAACAGTAGGGAGGCAGTGTCGAATGAATTCGTTTGATATTAGACAAGGAATTTTTTTAAAGAAAATAAGTAGACACGTCATGAATAGTTTCGGTTTCGTGTGAAGAATAATGCATTTGACCAATGTGACGTACGCCAGGTCATTCTATAACAATTTTGCAAAAATGAAAGCTCGTAGAAGTCAAATTTATCAATAAAACTTCAATATGCCGTTTCATCAACGTTTGGAGTACACCGTCAATTTCTATAAAACTATAGAAGAAAGTATATCAAACGCAGGATGTCTTCACTTAAGAGGGAATAAATAAGAGCAAATATTTTCATATTGAAATATATTTTTATATCGAAAACGTCCTTATCAGCGAGATATGACGTGGTCGTCTCTGGAAACATTGAACGAAGAATATTTGCCTGGAAGTTGCAACAGACTGGAAATGATGAAGACCGAGGGAATTCGAGACATGTCAGTTGAAACTATGCAGATGAATCGAGCAAGACGTCAACAGCCTAACACTGGAGACAAAGTCCTACAGGGATGCGAGCTGTCGTAAACACCTGCTCTCTCTCTCTCTCTCTCTCTCTCTCTCTCTTCTCTCTCTCTCTCTCTCTCTCCGTTGTTCTTCATCATCGGCGTCTCCAGCTGCCTATGCTTATGAGCCACAAAGCTCCACTCATTTCCGCTCTCTCTCTCTCTCTCTCTCTCTCTCTCTCTCTCTCTCTCTCTCTCTCTCTCTCCTGGATCAGGACGTAACTCTCCCTTCTTATAATTCTCATAAGGAAGTCTGGGTCTTCTAACTCGGGTGCTCACAGAAGTCCAGATGACATCATTACGTGCTGTTTTCAAAGGGGTTTGTATTATAAGTATAATAAATATACACAATTACGAATAAGGTCGAGAAAATTTGCGAGGTAAAAAATATGAAATATATATATATATTATATTATATTATATATATATATATATATATATATATATATATATATATATATATATATATATATATATATATATATATATATATATATATATATATATATTTTAGGGCTGTTGCCTTGTATAATAAGGCGCCTATGAGGTAATGTTAGACTTGCGATAATCTTACGCTAAGTCAGTTGTTGGCTATTGCACTTCCATATTTCAATGGCAAGTGTCCTTGGGATTTGGTTAGTTTGTTCTGAGATCACTCACGAAGCGGTTGGATTATCGTTCTTTGGTCTTATGACGACCGAAATGAATTGGTTAAAACTCATGATGATTCGGTGATTAGGTGAGGATCTAGTAGAAACGCCACGAAGTACAAAAATACTTATATTCTCTGAATTTACATGGTGAAAGATCAAGTAGGATTGTACAAGTCTTCTAATGACGATAGCTTGATCGCTTCTGCCAATGATGATGGCTAATTCTATTCTCTCAAATTGTTAAGCTTAGGTAAAGAGGTACAGGTCTTCTAATGACAATAGCTAACTCTATTCTGCCTGTTCTACATCTCGGTTACAAGTCATAAAGGAGCAGACAGTAGCTCGAACATACGAACATACAATCAGATGACATAGTTACATACGAACATACAATCAGATGACATAGTTACTAATCACGTAGGCCGCTTGAGCTATAGGTCATGGTGTTTGTCTCAAGCAGGAAGCTTGGACTAAAGTTTATAAACAATTGAATGACTACAGGTGACGGCATGTTATCTTAGCCTACTTTTATTGTATACGTCATCTTTAGCGTCTCTAGTCTGATCACATTCCTGCAAGCAATCTGGTTGACCTCTTTAGTTTTAGTTTTTTATATATATGGACTAACATTCCATATTTTTATTATGTAATCATTACATAACAGCTCGGTCAGCTACCAAAACCAACTACTGAATATTACTCAAACTTGACTTGCATTTGACTTATAGGAGTGTGATACAGACACTATGTGAATATATATAGATAATAGAATGTACTTATAAGTAAACAAAATTCATGGTGTACACAAATACAGATTCAAGAAATAAGATATTAGACATAATATGCATATGATATTCGTAAATAATAGTGATCACGTGATATATACTGATACAGTTTTTCACTTCATCTCTTTAAGATACATATGCTACAGAAACTACTAATGTACTCTGATAATCGCATAGAACAAAGATTAACATGATAAAAATCCTATTTTAACTGATAAAAATTTCATATATGAATTGATAAAATTATTAATGTTTATGCTGATTGATTCGTTGATTTTTATGCTAACTGTTATATGTCTGCAGTTATTGATAAGATAAAAGGTAACAGATTGATTATAGGCTACCTGATTTATTTATACATATTTATATGGATTCATATAATTATGATTAATATATGTGCACTTTAAATAGATTCCTATTGCGTACACGCAAAGATGTATTTCGATTCTGTTATTTATGATAATATATATATAGATTCCTATTGCGTACACGCAAAAATATATTTCGATTCTGTTATTTATGATCATTTATATATAGGATACATGATACTTTATATATATAGGATACATGACCGAGGTTATACTACTACACATTTAACTGGCATTCGAACAACTTTTCGTCCATTACACAGTTCCAGACAACCACCTATAGCCAAATGAAATGGCCAATTCCATATGGTTAAAACAAGGGGAAAATTGCCTGGCGGGGTCCAACGTTCTATTTCAGCCTCATACTTGTTCTCTGCATCCTAAGCCACACGATTACATTTGCGATGAATAAAATCCCCCCCAGCACGAGTCCTTCGCCAGCAAAGTAGAGTTGAATATCCTTCGGGTCGTAATTGTCGGAAGTATGTCCCTTTTGTAGTCGATTTCCGACAGCCGCCGGAGCGTTCCGCATTAAAACAAGATTAACGACGGGATACGGTGTCGGTCGAAGAAGTCCAAGAAATTCCTTTCACATCGTAGGCGGTTGTTACTTGACTGTAGTCGTCTGCTGCGACAAACGATTTTTTTGAAGTTGCGATGTGAAACTCTCGTACTGCAGGATACTGTAACCAGGTTCCATTAATCAGCCTGCAAGTGAAATTATACTTGTCACAAGGGCAAAGTAAATTCAGAGAATATAAGTATTTTTGTACTTCGTGGTTTCTAACGTAGATTCACCTCGACCTTAATCACCGAATCATCATGAGTTTAACACATCGTCGTCATAACCAAAGAAGATAATACCGACTTCGTAAGTGATCTACAAACCCCAAGACACTCCATTGAATATGGAAGTGCAATACCAACCGACTTAGCGTAAGATTATCGCAAGTCTAACTTTACCACTTTTAGGGCTGTTGCCTTGTATAATAAGGTGCCCTATGAGGTAATGTTAGACTTGCGATAATCTTACGCTAAGTCGGTTGGTATTGCACTTCCATATTCAATGGAGTGTCTTGGGGTTTGTAGATCACTTACGAAGTCGGTATTATCTTCTTTGGTTATGACGACGATGTGTTAAACTCATGATGATTCGGTGATTAGGTGAGGATCTAGTAGAAACCACGTAGTACAAAAATACTTATATTCTCTGAATTTACAAGGTGAAGATCAAGTAGGATTGTACAAGTCTTCTAATGACGATAGCTTGATCGCTTCTGCCAATGATGATGGCTAGTTCTATTCTTTCTACATGATAAAGCATAGGTAAATAGGTACAGGTCTTCTAATGACAATAGCTAACTCTATTCTGCCTGTTCTACATCTCGGTTACAAGTCATAAAGGAGCAGACAGTAGCTCGAACATACGAACATACAATCAGATGACAAATATTATACGAACATACAAATCAGTTGACATAGTTACTAATCACGTAGGCCGCTTGAGCTATAGGTCACGGTGTTTGTCTCAAGCAGGAAGCTTGGACTAAAGTTTATAAACAATTGAATGACTACAGGTGACCCACTTTTATTGTATACGTCATCTTTAGCGTCTCTAGTCTGATCACATTCCTGCAAGCAATCTGGTTGACCTCTTTAGTTTTAGTCTTTTATATATATGGACTAACATATTTTTATTATGTAATCATTACATATATATATGTATATATGAATATATATATATATATATAATATATATATATATATATATATATATAAAATATATATATATATATATATATATATATATATACATATGAATTTTCATCACATCACCGTGATTCATATATCTATGCATTAAGCTACAAACGTTATATTATTACACGGGGCCTGTTTTTCAATATTCTTACCATAAGGAAATATCTGTAACGATTCTTCTAAGCGACGTTAAATAGCAAGGGTAGCTCTATTAAAAAAAAAAAGGCAATTCATAGTAGTCTGGAAAATTCCAGGACGAATTCCCTTAATTAAGAAGAGAAGATGAAGTGACAGAGCACACACTCGTCAGAAAGCAATCCAGTGTCTTTTACCCCACGAGTCAACGAAGCTTTAGTTAAACAATGGGAAGGGTAAGACTCTCTTTCATAGTTTCTAGTGCTATAAAAGTAAAGAGGAAAATTATAATAAAAAAAAATATATAGACTACAGGAGGGGGAAGAATAATTATGTGTCCTATTGTTCTATGTTTAAGATGGGCGAGCGTTTCTAGAGATAAAGGATTGCAAAGGATTATACAAGGGCTCAGATCTTTGAAATTCGTGTTAGTGTAGTTTTCTAGTAATTTATAAGTATATTGTTCTTATTATTCTTAAGTGAATACTTATGCCGTTCTGCCGGGTTTGTTTCTAAAGCCGGTAATGTTTATGATTATGACGTTTATTGGCCATTTTCCTATATAAACAAACACACACATGAAAAGGGTTCATATTCCGAATAAGATAATATAAGGTCGCAGCTTTTTAAGGATTTTCGGAGGACTTCGAACGCTGCTTTTAACTACGATGACAGTTTCTGATTCACACTACGAAAACATACCCTCTCTCTCTCTCTCTCTCTCTCTCTCTCTCTCTCTCTCTAAGTGTTGAATAGGCTCATCCAAAAAGATTTTGCATGAACAATGCTCTAACGATATTGAATCCATTACGTTATGTAAACTGAGACTATAAAAGCACCGCTTCCATCCTGCTCTAGTTTGTGCCTACAGATAAAATTTGGTCAAATTGAACGTGGTATTTCTCTTTGCCTAAGCACTATACTTCGACAGCAGATAATTACAGCATCGTTGGTTCAACAATTAACAGGGGAATATTTTCGAAACTTTTTTCTTATGGGATGAAAGTAAGATAATTTCGTTATGTAGAAAATAACCAGGCATCATCCGACCTCCAGCTTATTAGGGGCACTAAAATCTACGGTCAAATAGCGTGTTGTCTCACCAACAAAAATTAAAATGAATACTCTATATTTTATTAGAATTAATTGTTTGTACTGTTTAACAAACATTATTGATCTTATTTTACATTTTCATTCTAATAAATAAATCATAAATATCCAGTCCTGAAATTCCTGTATCTTTATCTCAACGCGAAACACCTTTTTCAGACCTTTTTAGGCTCCTCCATAGACCTTTTCTAATCCCCCGCCCCCCCCAATAACAACGACAACAACGAAGTAGTTTGTAGGCTTACTCCCCGGGAATGCGAAAAGTCAATAGATTGTTGTTAATCCATGATCTAGCCTGGTAAGAAAAAAAAAGCACCTTTACAATTTAGAATTGTTTCCATCTCGGCTTATTCGAAAATATTTTATAGCTGTGAATTTTTCCCTCACAGAACCAAACCTTGCTGTGCTAGGTCGCTGTGATTCTAATCAGCGAGGTAGAGCAACGACGGGTCTGGTCGGTACCTAGATGGGTGACTGACAAGTATTTAACATCATCAACTGCTGCCCCTCTGAATGCCATCACATATACCGAATAAAGTGGGTATGAGAGGGAAGGTAGGGCGTCCTTCACTACTTAGCCACCTAATACCCACCCTCCTTCAGCTACTTTTTGTTATTATTATTATTATTATTATTATTATTATTATTATTATTATTATTATTATTATTATTATTATTATTATTATTATTATTATTATTATTATTATCATTATTATTATTATAATCATTTTTATTATTATTTATTTCCTTGCCATTTCTAAACACCCAAATCGTTGGATAAACACAGAAATTATTAAACACTCGTAAACATATTAATTCTTCACAAGTTACTCTGCACCAGGAGAATACAATTTAACTAACATTCTTTACCAAGTTTTATTTTCAAATTTCTAAGTCAATCTAGTAAATCTGTTCTAGACTAAATTCTACACTGTAGTTTGTGCTCAGAGAAAGTGAATAATAATTCTCACGTTTTAGAACAGCATAATTAATATCTTTATGGCTTTTAATGAAATTAATTTTGGTCCTAAAGATTCACTGTATGCAACAAATTCCTCAAAGTGTCTAGGAATTTCATTTGGCCTGGGATGCGAGATCTATTCTCTCGCTCTCTCTCTCTCTCTCTCTCTCTCTCTCTCTCTCTCTCTCTCTCTCTCTCTAAACATATTGTTCTCTTGGGTAGACATCTATTGACATCTGTTTATAGAACTGTGTAAGATTATGCGAAATTTGGCTCATAATATCTTTATTTAATGCGTGTGAACGTGTGTGCGCGCGTGTATGTGAATGTGTGCAGATAGAAATAACACAGGCAGTGTATTACGGCTCCAAATTTAGAAAATCTTGTTTTAATTAGCAATTCCACTGGAGGTTAAAATGCTTTTGTGAGTAAAATCCTGGGATATTAAAATTTGCAGATCTAATCAGGCGCGCCATCAGCCACTGAACACCGAGGTATTCCAGGATGCTTTATAAATTTAATTTCATCTAATTATTTTTTATTTGTTCTGTTGTATATATGTTCCGGTGTTAGCCATATTATGCATTACAGACTATTCCCCGTTTCAGATTAAATGCTACATATTAGCAATTCATCTCATTTACCTGCAGAGTTATTTATTTTTAGCAATTTTGTCAGTGTTAAGCTTTAAATCATATAATCAACTGGTGAATTCTGAACGGTTTGTTATAAAAATAATGGTGGTCAGCCTAAAGGTACCTTACGTGGTTTTATGCAAAGGGAATAATATATGATAATTGCACCTAACAAGAGCCTGATTTGAACATGGTCTTTTAGGGACTTCCTGTGATCAGCCTTAACGGGCAATTTTCTCTCTCTCTCTCTCTCTCTCTCTCTCTCTCTCTCTCTCCTCTCTCTCTCTGTGTGTGTGTGTGTGTGTGTGTATATATGTATTCTTACAGAATCGGTATTAAGTAGATGATTAAGTCATGCTGCTATAAGTTAACAGAATATTGATAAACGAACTCGCGTCCACTTGCTCATAATCTTATGAAAATTAACGACTGAACGTTTGTTTGTTTGTATGGTGACTATACGTTGCATGGAACCAGTGGTAAAAAATACCCCAAAGCCAGACACCAGCCACCATACAAGAAGAACAGTGTGGAAATATTATCAAATAATCAGCAAACAGATAAACCAGGAAAGCACAGCTGCGGGTGAGTGAGATAAAGGAAATGCAAACGAAATGTGCTTTCAGGATCACATAGCTCATCTGGAGGCGATTCGATATTAACTATATAATTATGATTTATAATGTGGTGGTTTGTTGGTAAATCCATAAATGGTGAGTGAGGTATAGGCGTTTGATTTATCATTCACTCGTTCCTGGATGTGGAGGCTACTACCAGCACCTCCTCTGGATGCGGGAAAACTTCCAGCAGCACCTCCTGCGCTGGAACTGGAATTTCCAGCCGCAGTTCTAATGAGCCGGAGAGTTTTGATTCCAGGAACAAACAGCCGCTAATTGGAATGTTCGTCTCCCGGGAGATTTTGCTGAGGAAACCCTTTGAGGTGACGCCGAGCAAAAAAAAAAAAAGAAACAAAATTGGGAAAAATCAAAGAAAGAAGGAAACGGAGGAAAATGTGGCTTGAGAGAAAGTTATCTCTCCAAGAGCTGCTGACTTTTTTTTTTTTTCCAACACGTCAACAGAAAGGGGCAGGGAAGGGATGGGAGGGGAGGGGGTTGGAGAGGGGGGACTTGGATGTTCCCTCAAGCTAAAGGAGACGCTTCTGGAAGACCGAGAAAACTGCGAGGAACTTTTTGAGGGGGAAATCAATGTGAAACTTCATTATTTTTTTCCCAGAGAAGATTGAGAGATATCTTGAAATCTGCAAGATAAAGAATCATCTTTCTTGATGAGCTGTTATAACATTCGACGTTATAATCACCAACGAAACAATGTCCCCACAACCAAGGTCTATAGATTCCCCTTAACAATTATTCCTTTCGATGCAACCGACATAGTGGGATAGGTCCCTCTGAAGTCCCGATGCATAATTGTTTGTCTTTTGCTTTATCGTCTTAATAGATAAATTAAAAAGACAATTATGGTTGCATAAAGTGTAATTTCCACTGTACAGTATTAATCATTCTTGTGGACCATAATTCATTTATTTTAAAATAAACATTTACATCAAAATGAACGCAGGTCAACAACGTTTTGATACATAAAAAGAAACCTTTAAGTTACATAGAGAGAGAGAGAGAGAGAGAGTATATACACCGAAATCATTCCACCGCTTATCCCCATGTCCATTCCACAGTCGTCCAGAGCTACCTGGTATCGAATGACTGACAGTTCACCCTCATTGCATTTTAAGCAGCAATGAGTTCTCCTATTAGATAATGAAAAAAGCGACGAGTCCTAATCTCTACTTTTCCTGCTCGAAAGCAGAAGCCATTGTCGTCGGCGAATTCAAATCCTGTTCAAGCCACGAGCGTGAATAAATTTCACGATTGCTTCCACTAAATTTCAACCCTTCCATTCACTGGCAATATCGCGTATGAATGAATCTATTATGCTATTTTTAACAAGCTACGCAAAGGTGCTTTCACTCAAGTGCTGATCGAGGTATAAGTTTTACCGTGACGATCTGGATTAAGGCTGAAGGATTCGTGATTTCCAAAGGTTCGCTTAATCAATTTGCATTTCATGAAGGTTTATCAATGCCAAGAGGAAATCAGTAATAAGAGTAATGACGAGAAAAACAGTTCCTACCTGAAAGAGGAGAGGATGGCCATCATCGTCTGCTCTCGAAATGCAGTTTTTTTTTTTTTTTTTTTTTTTTACCGCTTCTCTAGAGTCTATAATAGGGCAAAACTTCCGTTCTCGCCAAGCGAGGTCATTAATCTCTTTCCCGTCTTAGTCGAGCTGGAATTAGGTCACAGGTCTAGTGAGGAATTTCCCTTATAAATGAATGCTTATTTGCACATGTATATAAATATTGTCGTAATTTTACGTGCTTGCATCATTTTAGAGATTTGAAAGTTAAAAAAGGCATGAGAGTTTGCAGCAGTAATTATATTCAACTCAAGGCTCACTGTTGAAACGAAAACGGAAAAGACCCATCTCGAAATATCATGTCTATAATTAACCAGGTATTCATATAATAAAAAAAAAAAATTATATTAAACTAAAGCTCACTTGTTAAAACAAAAACGGAGAAGACCCATCTCAAAATATCACGTATATAATTAACCATTCTTTATATAATAAAAAAAAGAAGGAATGATATCAAACTCAGGCTCACACCAAAAACGGAAAAGACTCATCTCAAAATATCACGTCTACAATTAGCCAGGTATTCATATAATAAAAAAGGAATTATATTAAACTAAGGCTCACTCGTTAAAACGAAAACGGTAAAGACCCATATCGAAATATCACGTCTATAATTAACCAGTTCTTCATATAATAAAAAAAGGAATTATATTTTACTCAGTCTCACTTGTTAAAACGAAGACGGAAAAGACCCATCTCGAAATAGCATGCCTATAATTAACTACTGACCATTTCAAGCCCTGCGATGCATAGGTTTTCTTAAATATCTTTTTAAATATCAACTGTATCCTCCTTAAAATTTGGCACAGCATGTTTTACACCTTCCGCTAATATATGGCAATATAATTAAGTACCCGGAATTGATAATTAAGGCACTTAACTTAAAAAATTTTCGATTTCCTCAGTATTAGTTGTAAATATATGAACACCTGTCGTTGACTTAGCTAAAAAGTTAGGAAAGAAGCCCCGCCCACTCCTCTCTTTCTTACTCTGCCTGATACTTATGAATGGAATAGTATACTACCATATGTTTTTTTTTTACGTTTTAAAACGTACACGAACTACCATTTACACTGATAACTTTTCATAAAGCCATTTGTATGTTTTTTTTTATCACGTACCTTTCTTATCTATTTCCATGAGAATGGTGTGGTAGTGGCAACTTTAGATTATTATTGGAGATATAAATATGGAAGGAAAAAAACAGATCATAGTTTATTTAAAAGTAAGATCACTATATACATTATTTTATTATATATATCCAATAAAGTATGTACAATATATACAAAAATTTTACAGATTTTTAAGTAAGTTTTTGTAGTAACCATGGAAACAGCATAGACATACAAAATAAAAAAACTGGTGGATAAATATATAAAAACTTATTAATTGCATGACTATATATACACACGTATAAGGATATTTCAACTCACTCCCCATCACTGTCTAAAAACAGACCGTCCTCGTCATCACTGGCGACGTTGACAACGATTGGATCTATGCAATCCCGGACGTTGTCAGTAAGCCAGTATTCGTTCTCGAAAGCTTGACTTCGTTGGACAGCTCCTTCCCACACCTGTTTAGTGACAGCAAGCCTTGCTTCCTCCAATCTGGCCTTTAGGTCTGCCCTGGTGAAATGCCGTAACGATGAACGTACATATAGCTTCATATATGCCAATACCTGCTCGATGGCATTGAGTTCAGGATGGGCAGGTGGAAGCCGGACGACAATATAAACACACCTGAACAGCTTGTAACTACTGCCCCTCTAATTTTCAGAGGGTATATTTTCCAGTATATATATACTCTAAATAAGCCAAGAGGTCATAATAATCTCCCAAAATAATGAAAAACAAATAAACTTTATTGCATAATCTAATTTGGATACATAAAACAATAATCTATAAAGTAATTTAAAAATGTAAAACACTATACGTCATAATCGTAGTTCGGTACACTTTCATTCATATTTTGTTAACAGGGAGAGAAAGAAAGTCTCTGTCAAATGCAAAGAAAATTGGAAATGTTCAAGAGTAAAG
Source organism: Macrobrachium nipponense (assembly GCF_015104395.2). NCBI lineage: Eukaryota > Metazoa > Arthropoda > Malacostraca > Decapoda > Palaemonidae > Macrobrachium > Macrobrachium nipponense. The sequence goes on from NC_087204.1 coordinate 7,812,366, forward strand.
TGCCATTATTAATAATTTTAGATACTTAGTTATATTGCCATACATTAGCGGAAGGTCTAAAACATGTTGGGCCAAAATTTCAAGAAGATACAGTCGCTATTTAAAAAGATATTTAAGAAAACCTATGCACCGCAGGCGTTGAAATGGTCAGTAGTTCTTTATATATAATAATGATCATAAAATAAACACGTTTCGTAAACAGCTGTTAAATGAACGAATCGAGTCCATTTACCTGTACAACGATTTCCTTCACTCCTCACTCATTTAGTGATGCAAAGCTTTGGAGCACCTGAAGGCTCCTTCAGTTATATTGTGTTTGAGTAAACGAGATGAATTTGCACGCTCCGAGATCTTACGAGATAATATTATGTTTACCAGAAATCATCGTAGTGCACGAGAAGAGAGAGAGAGAGAGATGGAGAGAGAGAGAGAGAGGGAGACGACGAGAGAGAGAGAGAGAGAGAGAAATGCATGAGTATGGACGTGTTTTTATTCCCCTGGACTTGTCTACACGATGCATTTAAATTATGCAAGAAAAAAATATATAGGCAAATGGGCCCAAACGTCTTAATTATGATTTACAAACCCATTTTAATCGTTGAATGTGACGTAAATCACTTCAAAATGGAATGAGATGTGACAGACGCCAAGCTGATAGACATCATTTTATCCTCTTCGTTAAAAGCCAATACAAATCACCCATATGATGATTAATGGAATGGATTGGAATACAGGGTTTAGGCCAAAGGCCAAGCACTGGGACCTATGAGGTCATTCAGCGAGTTTGAAAGGCGTAACAGGAGGAAAACCTGGTATTTGATTAAAAGAAAAAACTTTTTTATTTAGTAAATAAACTAGAAATATATTTCCCAACTATATACATGATACTATGTTTTCCATTCCAACTATAAATGATACCACGTTTCCCATTCCAACTATACATGATACCACGTTTTCCATTCCAACTATACACGATACTGATACCATGTTTTCTATTCCAACTATACATGACACAATTTTTTCCATTCCTACTACACATGACACCATTTTGTTCATTCCAACTATACATGATACCATGTTTTCCAAATCAATCAGAAATATAGAATTCTCAGAATACCGATATCAGACCACAGGAAAGACAAATGAAGAAGAAATATAAGAATGAGATAAAAAAACGAAATGTATTGGAATATAAGAATGAGAGAAGAAAATGAAATTTACTGGAACTCTCATATTAACCTTCTTCACTATATTTCTTTCCACGTGACATCTCGATATCGGGAGAGAGATAAAAAAAAGACTCTGTGGGCCGAATAAATGTGTTATCGGTATATGTTTGTCCTTTGAAAAAAAAAGGGTCCATTTCAGATAACGGATCAATTTGTCATTATTAAGTTGACCTTTTTTTTTTTTGTTCCGTGTAATTTGCAGTTTCCTTCATGTTTGGGTTTTATATATTGTACTGTTGAGTTTTGTTCTGAAATGAATCAATATTCTAATATATGTAATAACGTGTAATTCCTGAAGTCATGTAAAATGCCTATCAGGTGAGGACTAACTGAAGATGGAAATGTCTTTCCAAAATATAAGTTCGCATTTTGTTTAAGAGGAGTAATAAACTGGTTGAAGAGACAGTCTTTCACCAGCAGTCACATCCAGGAGAGAGAGGAGAGAGAGAGAGAAGAGAGAGAGAGAGAGAGAGAGAGAGAGATCAAATTAAACAAAGATCCACTCGAGTAATATTATTGTGACATTGTGTAAACAGCATAATATGCTCTTATTTAACCCCCATTTCACGTAAGCTGTTTTAGTTTGGTAAGCCACTCGTAATAGAATTCAGAATATACTGCACAATTACTAAAGAAAATTATAACCGCGTCAACAAAGAGTTCAACCAAAACGGTGGTTATGCGTGCAACGAGACCCAGCGATCGGCGTGGAAATATATTCAGCTGGCAATGATGGCTAATTGTCTCCGCTACGGGATAGATATTAAAAGAAATAAATCTTCCTACGTTGTGAGGGAACAGTTAAGGTACGCAGAATTCTAAGGTATAGTAGATTTACATCAACCGTGCATTTGATTAGCTGCTGATAAGCCAATCACAGGGCTGTAAACTCTCAGTCTCTCGAGAGAGTTTACATAGACAGAATGTATGTTCCACCTCTCATGAGCAATACTCGTGTATTTGATGTCCATCAGGAGAGGAAGAACATGACATGCATCCTGCCTATGTGAACTCTCGAGAGAGACTGAGGAGAGTTTCCAGCCCTGTGATTGGCTTATCAACAGCCAATCACGAGCGTCGTAAGGGACTGGCCTAGACATCAAATGTACGGTTGATATGAATCTGCTATAGTCTTTGAAACAAATCCATTTCTATTCATATGAACGAGGACAAAGATTTGTCTTATGAATCAAGATACAAATATGAACACATAGCCATTTCATAAAAGAGGTAACAATCAATTCAAATCTTGACATTAAGATCTAACTAATAAAGAAATTATCTGATTCAGGAATTAGGATGCAGTTAAAAAAATAACTAACTCGGGTTTAAAATCATATCTAGGATACATTTATAGAATGAAATGCAAGTAATATTTATTTTCTATTAAGGATTCCATTTACCTTTCCCGCGAGGCTTGTATGGATGACTCATACGTCACTAATTCTGGCGTTATTTTGTTTTCGTCAAACCTGAATTTAATTTATCCTTTTAACACAGTCTCTGCAAGACGCCGAATTGACTGAAATTCACACAGGGCTAACGGCAGGAATCATACCTTTAGATTAACATAGTTCAGTGAAATTTAGTTTCATTTTTCAAAATCGGCACATATGGATTGTCTAAAAGCGTCGTATTTTCTATCCTCTCTAACCATCCTATGTTAAGAGCAGTCTCAAGGTTAGAAAAGAATAATTATTCCCATTTCCCCGTCATGACATCACGGAAAAATTATCCGCAACAGGGAACAGTACATTCCGTGGAGAGGCATTAGCCCTTCTCTAAACATTCGCAGGATAAAACTCAGCCCCTCTGCCCAAAATAATGGGACTACGGGAAACACCGTTAATTTGTATATCCTATCGCGAGATTAGTTTCAGCAGCTGTGTAATTGGGTCATGCGTCTCTCTCGGATATATTCCTGTACTAACACTGCATTTTTAACTTCATTTTTACCCATAATCTTAGTCCCTTTAGTATAAAGACCTCTGTATTCACTGTTCGTAACTGAGTTCATTGTCGGCAGTCTGAAACAAAAGCACTTACGAAACTGAAGATATACGGCATTAGTAATGCGTAATTGACGTAATAGCCAGATTTCACTTCAAACTTGACAGTGAGAAGTACTATCATTTAAGGAAATGTTCCTACGGAGTAATTTGTTAAAATTTTATTTTATTTTGTTTTATTTAATTTCATTTATTTTTCTATCTATTAATTTATTTATTGCTTTTTATGAAATGCGACGGAAAATACAATAAAAATAAGATATGATGGAGAGTAGCTTTGCAAATTAATAACATACGCAACACATTTTCAGTTTTAAATTGCTTGCTTCATCTCTCTCTCTCTAATAAGAAATTTCCACAGGGACTAATAGAGGGATTTTCCAAATGTGAAGCATTACAGAAACAAAATAAACAAAATAAGGCATTGATTAGCAGGATGGCTGATGTTTACTTATCTGATAACACGTGCCAATTACGTGGCCTGTGCTAACTGAAGTGTAAAATACCTTTCCATACAGTTTTTACGGACATGTCTTTCGTGCACTTATTCATACATTGTAGGTGGATACATGCATATATTATATATATATATATAATATAATATAATATATATATATATATTATATATATATATATATTAATATTATAATATATATATATATATATATATATATATATATATATATATATATATATATATATATATATATAATATATATATATATATATAATATATATAATATATGTATATAATACTCCCCTGCCTGACGCGCCCTGCTCTTAATTTTGCGAGGATCATTCGATCTCCACTATATACATAATAGAATTTACCATTAGTAACATAATACACAGAATATTAAGCCTTTCGTTGCGTTTGTAGCTCCTAAGATCTTTATGTCTCTTCAGTAAGGTATACACATACACACACACACGCATACAGAGGGAGAGAGAGAGAGAGAGAGAGAGAGAGAGAGAGAGAGAGAGAGAGTTTTGAAAAATGGTCAACAATACAAATGAAATTGATTTCGCTTTCGAAGACCGTTACAGAAAACTACATCACTGATTATTCAACGACTATTGTCATCAACGGTTAGAAACCTATATTTCACCGCCACTTATTCTGGCAAGATTAAACAAAAACACACACACACAAAGAACCTACGAGGATAGATAAATGAAGCCACGTTATCAAAACTCATATTCATTCAGCGACGAGTGATTAGAAGCGCTAAAATTAAAACCGCTGAAATTAAAAGCGTTGAAATTGAAAACGACAGCGCACGTGGGAAGAGCTTGGTGACTGGTGTCAGTCACCTTGTCTATTTTCGACCACAAAGAACTTTTAAATGAGCGTGGCGGTGATATCTGGCTTTTAATGGGACACGTCAAATGTATCTTAATTAAGCAGGCTGGATTATACCAGCCCGTTAATTAATGTCATGATTACAACTGCCCTTATTTACAGATATAATATTTTTGTAGGGTCGAGTCCTGTTCTGGTTAAATGTATTCCATATTCCACGTGATAAATAAAACCAAAAACGCACTAATGTTTCTTTGTCATTATCGAGTTTTCTGTACAACGTATAATGCCGTACAAAACAACAACTAGCCTTAATAGTATTTAGTTTATTTAAGGTTAAAGTTAGCCATAAATCGTGCATCTGGCAGCGCTTTCCGGAGCCTTGGGACACAACCTCACCTTACCGGATCTGGTGAGCAACTGCATGGATAGCCAACTTGTAGATAGCATTTATACTTTGTACAGAAATTCTGGATTCGGCGTAATTTTTACTTGTCATCAATAAGAAATAATGTGACGGTCTCATCAAAGCTATTTATGACTAAATATATATGATATACTGGAGTGAAACCTGAGATATACTGATCGAAGGTAAAGCTTCTTAGAATAGATATTGCTAACACGAATGCATTTACGAGACAGTTCTGTGTGGATCTCCAATATTTTCCACGGTGTCAACACGCACCCCGTGGGGATTCCACTTCTGGTGGCCTGGCTTTAAATATTCAACCCACTAAGTTAATGGTGACCGTGTGGTAGCACATTAATACAGCTTATGTGAGAGATAGATAGAGAGAGTGAGAGAGTACACGGTATCCATTCAAGTACATCCCCGTTTAAGGCACAAGATTTTCTCGGTTGCGTAGGGGTTGAAAACGAAAAAAATAAAACTGACCACTCCAACATGTCATCTGCAAATGTTGCATCGCTAGGTGGCAACACAGTCGAACAAGGGATGACGCAATGCTATGGCTAGCAGGCGATGAGGAGAGGAGGTCGGTTTCAGAGAGAGAGAGAGATGTTGGTTGTTTGGACTTTTTCATAGATTAGAGGATGTGGATACAGTCTTTACAAACGTTCTGGTCTATTATTGAGACGAGGTGGATAAGTTTTCTTATGGGGCTGATTTAAGCTGATGTAATGCTTATGTATAAGCGGATACGTTTTCTTATCCTGCATTCTAAGAAATTCCTGTTATGTAGGAACTATTAACATAAGTGATATAAGGTCATAAGACAGAATGTATGTAAATTGAATAGCACTGATATGATTCAAGTCTTCGTAGCAAAGACGATAACTCTTGGGATTCGTTGAATCTCTTCATAGACGCCTCAAGGGAACTTATCTCCTACGATATTTCCAGACGCTACATAAGACCCATATCCTTTAATACGTCTGCAAGAAGTAAAGTAAAATACTTAAAACAATGTTCTTCAACGCAGCTGATTTAAGGTCAGAGGTCAAATATCTGGTCGTCCAGACAAGCGATGCCTTTATATTTATTTCCTTTTGAGGGAGTGTCTATTGGATTACTTCCTCCTATTCATGAATACGGTTTGGCCTGAATCTAGGAGGGGTTTATTCACATTTGCGTTAATGCAATTATTAATGAGTTCTCTAAAGCATTGCAGCTTTTCCTATTGACGCAATTTACAATAATAAAAAAGTCATTTTTATTTGTGTATATCGTAATATTCTGCAACATTGATCATATTCGTGGTTACAGAATTAAAGATGTAATTCATTATAACTTGTCACACATACTTTACATACGAAATCAATTTATAGTTAAAGGTTTTATTTGCATGTTTTCTTGCAAAATGTAGTATTGTGAAACCTACTATGAGACGAATCACAGTTCCCACACTTTCTCTAAAACACCTGAGTGTCTACACCTTCAATATGCAAATGGAAGTAAGGTGAAATTCAAAGGACAATGACCTTTAGGAGACGCAGTTGAGGTTAAGAAGTCAAATGTCAACAGCGAGAGAATGCAAACCTTTATCTATTATTCTGAAAAGTATTGAAATTATTCCCTGCCAATTTTAATGCTCACACTTCCTCTCGGACTTTTAACGTAGATTTCTTACAAGCGATTGTTTCCAGTCTTGTATGATATCAATTTTAATAGATATTCTGTCTAAATGCAAATATTAATATATTTATAATTTGTATATCAGCTGAAAGATTCAATGAAATCATCAGAACACAATATTCACTTAACATTTCTTGCGTTGATACTTTGTAATATACACGAACAAACATCAATAGTCGTGTGGACGGACAAACATATATTTTCCATTTCACACACACACAATATATTGTGTAAATAGTTCTAAAAGAGATTTTCAGACAGCTCCTATAAGAATTGACAAATGCTTACAGTAGTTCTTACACTGCCATCTTAAATTAATTTATTTGATATGCCAATGGCTACCGAATATTCAACAACGTATTTCAATTCGTTACATTTGCTGTATGCTATGCGCATGCGTGTACGTTTGAAATTGTGTCATTTGTGTGGCATTATTTAAAATTACTTATTTTTCAGAGTCCCCCTAATGAATGAAATTTGATTAATAAAGCTTCAAAATATTCCATACAATTAATGCCAAGCATAAACAGGATACAAATACAGTCATGTAAGTTAAAAATAAATAAATAAACTTTCACAACTATGAGTAAAATATAAAATTTAATCTTGCAAAAATAAAATCATTTCTCTTCTCCTTCGATTAAAGTTGCACTACGAATTTTAGCTGAGAGAGAGAGAGAGAGAGAGAGAGAGAGAGAGAGAGAGAGAGAGAGAGAGAGAGGAGACGTTGTGAGTCCGTGTAACTTGGAAACTAAGATAATTCTTGTTACCGAACCCGTTGGCCTGTTCAAGAGGCGATATTTTGGCAGAGCAGCAACAGGGTCGTTTTTCGGGGAAGGAGAAGCAGATAATGATGGAAGCCGTAACGATTTTAATAGCGACGATGATATAAGCATCAGAGCATAATTAGCGCAAACATGATGATGAGAATAAGGGAAGAAAACGCGAGAAAGAAATGATGCATGAAGAAGAAGAAGAAGAAAAGAAGAAGAAGAAGAGAGAGAGAGAGAGAGAGAGAGACTCTCAAGATGAAAATCAGTTTGGAAATGGCTACGGGCGTAGTTGACACTAAGCAGAGAGAGACAAAATGGAAAATAATGAATAAAAGTTAAAGGTGAAAGTTGTCGATGCTGTTTGTGAGAAGTGTAATGAAAGTGCAGAAATTACTGTAAGGAAATAACTGACAGGGTAAGACTTAAATACAGAAAGATTTTTAGTTATTATTCTGGTATGACTTGAATCGAATGTATCCAAACCAGTTTCTAAAAACGGACCTTGACTTCGTTTGAACAGCCTATACTGTCAAGTAATTTGCATATTATTGCATGGTATAAACTATAAAGCGTGCGCACTGCTCTCGAATAGAGATGGCATATTGACAAATCTCCATCGTCGGCAGATGCAAATACAATATATATATACTATATATATCATATATATATATATATATATTATATATATTATATATATTATATATATATTCGCATCTGGACCACTGCGTGCTCAGTGGTGAGCAATTGTGGTACCCATTTATCAAGTCTGGGTCTGACGTTGGCCGACTTCTCTGGGTACGGAAAGTTTTGGCGTTTTTTTTTTTTTTTTTTTTTTTTTTTGAATGCAATGCTTCATTTGACTCTTACTTCCGTAGCGTCTGGACTGCACGTTGCTCGGGGCGGGGGCTGGGGGACGTGGGGGCGGGGGGCGGGGTGTTGCCTGAATGCTGATATATCGTGTTAACAGAATGTAGTCATGAGTAAAAACTATTTGCAGTGTTTTTATTGTTTCTTTATATTTTTTTTTTTTTTGCGACTTTGCATTTTCTGATGCATTCCAGATTTTGAGAAATTGACTAAAAATGGAAATTAGCTTCACGAGATAATGTTATTAGCATACTTACTTCTAGTTCATTCCTTGCATAACATGACGCATTCCTCAGTTGCGAATAATTGGTCCTCGGTGGCTAACATTTCTACTATATAGGAGTTCCGATTGTATGTACCTCCCCATCGCTTCTATCCTTCAACCCGTGGAATTCGGAATTACTCGCTAGAAACTAAACAGAAAATAGAATTTAGGCCAGAGGCCAAGCACTAGGACCTATGAGGTCATTCAGCACTGAAACGGAAATTGACATGAAAAGATTTGAAATGTGTAACAGGAGGAAAACCTCGAAGCAGTTGCCCTACGAATCAATTATTAGGAGAGCGTGGAGAGTACGATGGAAGAAAGAGAATATGAAAGGAGGTACAGTAAAGGGGGTTGCAGATAGGGGCCTAAGGAAGGCACGTTGCAAAGAACCTTAAGTAATGCCTACAGTGTACTGGCGGCACTATGCCCTCTACGAGAAAACCTAGAAACTACTACGGGGGGTCCCTAATACTACTTGATTCCTCTTAAAAAGGTAAATTTACCAAACAAAATAGTTAAGAAAAAAAAACTAATAATAATATTGATAAACATACCGTATTTTGGCGCTTATGCGTATACAAGTAACATTTTTCTAAAATATACAACAAACACCCATGAAGGTTGTATATTTGCACATTCATGAAATCCACCTCGCCTCAGCTGAGGAACCAGGATGAAGATAGACTCTTCGGAGAATCCTCACGCGGATCGAAAAGTCGTGAATACTGAATGTGGCGATTCGTGAATTATATGATATATGTAATATTCAACCCTATGCGGAAATTATACTTGGACTTGCGTAACTAGCTGTCTCGGGCTTAAAGTAGTAACCCTTCCAAGAGACGTCTCAATACTGTATTGTTAGACTGATGTCTTCGCATTATCATCATTACACAGTCTTATCAGGCAAACCTGAAAGCGTTTTTACATGCTGAAAAATAGTGCAATCAATTTATTCTGAATTCTGACAATTTTTTCCACACTTTTTAATTTTTTTAAATTCTCACTCATGATGATGACGATGTCATTATTCCTTTTTCTTCGCATTCCGCATAAAGAATAAATGAAAGAGATTGCAGAATCGTATGAACTTCAGAGCAATCTTCCGAAGAGGAAATATGCCTGTGTGAAAATAGAGCAAAGATCATGGTAGATAAACGTATGGAGCGAATCACAAGAAACGTATTGATGAAAACAATGGGAAAAAAAGATATGATGGGAAACTAAAAAAAAAAAATTAATACATCTAATCAAACCTTTCTAAATTCCCGTGGGCTGATGAGGTATTTACCACTTCCTTAGAAGCAAACTATAGTCATGGGTAGCCTTTGAATGCACATCACAGAAAAGCATAAGAATGAATAACAAATGATGAAATGGTGGCAATACATTCATAATACATCTGTCTATTTATCTATTTTTCATCCACACACGTATATATATATATATATATATATATATATATACATATATATATATATATATATATAATATATATATATATATATATATGTGTGTGTGTGTGTGTGTGTGTGTGTGTGTGTGTGTGTGTGTGTGTTTGTGTGTGTCTTTCGAATTGAAAAGCGTTTTACAATCATTGTATACAACCTTAAACGTTTATAGTATCATTTTCAAAAAAAAATAAGATGCATAATGATATATGAGTTTTGTATAGTTCAGTAACGCGGGCTGCATATATGTACAAGCTCGAGAAGAGAAGAGAGAGAGAGAGAGAGAGAGAGAGAGAGAGAGAGAGAGAGAGAGAGAGAGAGAGAGATTCAAAATGCAGTCTACTCGCCACTAAGACCACTAAGACATCCTATTCAAATTCACCAGGCGTTTCTGACGAAATGCCATTGGTCAAGCACATGATTAAGACAATGTGAAACATAACTACTATCCCAACGAATCGCAGCGTATAACTTGATGTTTACTTGCATATATATATATATATATATATATATATATATATTATATATATTATATATATATATATATATATATATATATTACTATATTTATATATATATATATTTATATATATATATATATATATATATATATATATATATATATATATATATATATAGGTATAAGACACGAGGGAAAGTGGAACAGTGGAGTAACTGCAAGATCTTTCGACTCACGTCCTTTGCTTAGTCGGTCTGCCAGTAAAGACGTCGAGTTCGAAAGATCTTGCAGCCAACACCGGTGTTTCACTTTCCTTCGTGGCTTATACCTTTATTTATGCATTTATCACGTTCCAAACTTTCGTGATTCAGTATATATACATATATATATATATATAGTATATAATATAATATATATATAGTATATATATATATATATATATATAGACTATATATGTTTATATTTTTATATATTTTATATATTTATAATGTATATATATATATATATATATATATATATATATATTATATATATATATATATATAATATATATATATATATATATAACAGAATAAGAAGGAAGGAGAGGGAAAGCAGGATCAGGAGAGAAATAAGAAATAAAGGTGAAAGTCGAGAAAACAAAGCCAATTCTGCAACTGCCCCTTCCTTTCCGGCACATAATTAGTTATATACGTGCACCAGTTCGCGCGATTTATTGATTGAAGGTATAACAAAGGGTTGAATAATAACCTTGTTTCACTTTTACGATGCGACGCTATTGTTCCGTGTTTCTTGACTCCTCGTCAGATGAGAGAGTGATTAGTATCAATTTCATTACGCGCTAATAATGGGATTACGCAACTGAGCCGGCAATTAACCAATCGGGTCATTCAAACGACTGTTGAACATGGAAGACGTGAGAGGGTTGGGTCGAATCATTGCTTCTTGGGGGTCAAAGGTCACGGCTGATATATAGTGAATAAAGACTATCGGAGAGATAATTACTTGCAGTCAGGAATTATCCTATGACTGCTTTCCGTACTTATTGCGAATGCTATAGTAGATTCACATCAAACGTGCATCTGATGTCTAGGCCAGTCCCTTACGACGCTCCTGATTGGATGTTGATAAGAAAATCACAGGGCTGGAAACTCTCAGTCTCTCTCGAGAGTCCACATAGGCTGGATGTTATCCACCTCTTCTGAGGGATAAGTTTTTCAAAAGTATCCCTCAGGAGAGGTGGAACATACATCCTGCCTGTGTGAACTCTATAGAGAGACTGAGAATTTTTTTATCTCAGTTTTTCCTAGCTTTGCTTCAGCAGAAAGACAAAAATTAGGTCTGAATGGACGTTATACATTCTTCAGGCTATTCGAGAGCTGCGGAATTTGAACCCGACTATCATAATCCTTCAAATGGCGATGCAGTCCAGCGCTTCAAGGCAAAAGAAAGCTATTCCTGCTAACTGAAATGCTGACATTTACTATTCCCCATCAGAGAGAAAGCAAGACGAAACGAAGCACTTGGACACGAAATGGTTGAAGGATAAAAATTTCCAGGTGGCGCTGGAACTAACACAGGTAGCTTTTACGGTATCGGCCAAGCAATCGCCTTAATGGTAAGACCACATAAACCAGGGGACATCATCAAGGAAATGGCTGGACACTTCTTCAGCACGTAGGAAACTTAGGGCGCTGTCCTTCTCACGAGCTAGGATGCTTCTCTTCTCAAGGATGTTTCCCTTCTCGAGGAGACTTCCTTTGAAGAAAATTAGACAAGAGAGAAAATACTGACTGACTTTTCTTTATAAATGTTTAAGCAAGCGAGAAAGTACCGACTTTCCTTTGTAAATATTTAAGCAAGAAAGAAAATAATGACTAATTCTACTTTGTAAATGTTTAAGCAAAATAGAAAATACCGACTTTTCTTTTGTAAATATTTAAGCAAGAGAGAAAATACCGACTTTTCTTTTTAAATATTTAAGCAAGAGAGAAAATGCCAACTTTTCTTTTGTAAATATTTAAGCAAGTGAGAAAATACCGACTTTCCTTTATAAATATTAAAGCAATAGAGAAAATGCTGACTTCCCTTTGTGCATATATAGAAACGCAATAATTCAGCGTTCTTTATATCATCTATCTTATTCTCATTTGATGGGAAAGTGGCATTAGTTATAACTCAAATGACTTTTGCTCTTACTTTTATTAGAATATTAAAATTAATAAAAAAAAAATAAATGTCCAGGGAGATTATTATTTCCTCGTATTTTGAAAACGCAATTGGACCTGGTGACGGATGGCTAATCACCCAAACATTACCCTTTCGGTGTTTATTTCAAGGATGGGTGAACTTGATGTTAAAGGAAATTTGTACATTAATGTTTAAGAATATAAAAAAAATCATACATACATATATAAAGAGAGAGAGAGAGAGAGAGAGAGAGAGAGAGAGAGAGAGAGATTTGTATGCTGTTCCCTACCTCACCCTTACGGTATATAGAGAGTTTCCTCATTTACACCAATAAAAAGCGAGCCCAACATCTGGCAAGTTGTCGGTTCTACTGCATTTTCTTTCTCTCTCTTTACTGTCTAAGACTTCAACTATTTCTCCATCCAGAAACTTCAAGCATCAGTGACTCCAGAACGGCTGCCGCTGTTCAGCAAACACATTCTAAAAGCGCCATTGTTTATTCTTTTGTTTGTTTGTTTGTTTACCGACGTTGTATTCATCGCATTGACGCTCGGAAAACCTTCCTCGGGTAGAGAGATGGGAACTGTATACGAAAACATGTAAATGACAAAGTTTCGCAGTTGATGAAGAGGTTTTAGGAAAAAAAGTAGTGTGTACATGACGTGGTAAGTTTCTGTTACACAATGAGCATCTTTGTGTGTGTGTGTATCTATTGTGCCCATGAATAACTACCCCTACGCACCCTCCCCCCCACAAAAAAAAAAAAAAAAAAACCTCTGCAGGACAATGTACCAACGGACGAGTTAGGACTCAGCTTCGAATTCCCTGTCGATAGTCGCGCGCCCTTTGTTATACCGCGGGAAATTGTCGACTACCTAACATCTTGCAATATACATTTTTTGATACTATAAAACCCCGAATCTAGAGTATATAGATCTAGATAGGTGCTACATGAAAGAATTGAAAACCAGAAAGCAACGTCCTGGAAATCTACTTCGTGTATATATGTAGGCTTTTTGTGCTTGATTAAAAACAATCAGTTATTTAGTTTGTGTCCCTGGGTACTAAGGAATAGGAGTGAGCTCCGTTAGTTTATCTTTCTGTCCATCTATCTATCTATCTATCTATCTATCTATCTATCTATCTATCTATCTATATACGAATCTTCAGAGGGTGTCCATGATACGAGTCGTAAAAGGATCAAGTTTATTATAACGAAACGTTTCGCACATGAAACATTTGTGCATCATCAGTCTGCAAAGAGCAATAAGACAAAAAATAACATATGAAAACATAAAACAAAGTAAAATCAGTAAAAAGAGAGAGAACATCCAAAACACTAACCGTCCATGAGGAGAGAAGATGGAATGACCTGTCGTCAAACGCAGGTGACGACGT
>NC_087204.1:7826908-7839408 GCF_015104395.2 Macrobrachium nipponense
CGGAGCCTGTATCTAATCTAATTGACGCTGCGAACTTTTGTGAAAGACTTTCCACTCGAGTGAATTGGTGCGGTAGACAGCTTAGTTAAAAATGCATGCGGGAAGTTCATAAAGAAACCAAAAACGAATGCTGCAACTTATATGGAGGAGAGGTGTACTTTTGCGTAACAGTCTAGGCAATTTTACTAATTGCTTTGGGTTGGGTAAATGGCCCTCTCTCTCTCTCTCTCTCTCTCTTAAATGAGGTCGGCAATGACATCGTTTTTCAAATATATATATTTTTTATCTTACATATTGACTGCATTCTTGAAAATTTTAGTGATGCTCATATTAGCTAATTTACCGAACTTTCTCATAACATGATAAAGAACTAAAGATTATACATTGTGTTATTATTGCTTCTTTTAGCAGGATTCCTTTGATAATGTAATGAAAATTATATATATATATATATATATATATATATATATATATATATATATATATATAGATATATATATATATATATATATATATATATATACATACATATAATGAAAAGGAGAGAAATAGAAAAATATTAAGTAAATTAAATTTGACTCGCTACAGGTGCAGAGAGGAGTGGAGTTGGGATATTTAATTAGATTTCTTAGTTAAGGAAGCTATACACATCATTAATAGCAAAATTATCATAATGATGAAAAAGTCAGATTAAAACTAAAAGTTAAAGCGAACGCGCTTCAGTCAGAACCTTTGTATTGCATTCCAAATAATCAACAGTTGCATCAATTCATTATACGATTATAATGAGTGATTCGTGCTTGTGAATGATTACAGTTATACAATTAGCAAATAAATTGTTGGATCGGGGTATTAATGGAGCACATTTGGGGCGAATGAATATAAGTACACCCCTCGCGGTGATCAGCATTTACATTTGTTATTTTTGGGTATTTCGTTCGTTGGAGAAATGCCTGCTAAAAATAACTAACAAGTAACTCCTAGACGGAGTTTTGCCTTGTGTGCATACCGAGAGCAGTAATGGTCGATTCAGCTCTACGTTTTCTTATATAATGGAATGTATTGTCTGTATAGGTGTTTACTAAATCGTCAAAACTGTTTAACAATCATATCCTCCATAATCTTAGGTGTTGAACCGTAAATACAAGTCTAATGACGGATTTTAAACTATTTCTCACACACCATCATTCTTGTCAAAAGGAAAACGCATCTCCAAAGGACTAATAATTAATAGAAATGTTCCAAACTCGGGCACTTATGTGACCCGGTTCCAGCGCAGAATTAATTTTGGGACGAGGAATCACTTACGACCTGGGAAAGTTGGCAAAAAAGAGAATCCATTTATTAGATGGAAATTGGAAAGGCGGGATATATATTGTTAAGGAAGAGAATGTCATCGATCACCATGGAAATATGTGACTTGAAAAGAACATTAGGTAATGGAATGTATGTGAAAGTTCTGAAACAAGGGAGATTCATTTGCTTATATTTTATACAAACATCGTTTGAGGAATAAATAGGAATAGTCCGATGATAAGGAAAAGAGATAGTGATACTCTACGGAGAATAAATTACACTTGGGAACAGATAAAGTTCACCCTCAAAATCTGAACATCTCCTCGAGAACAAACGCTTTCCGTTATAGACAAAATCCCATGAAATAGATGAAGTATGTCT
Organism: Macrobrachium nipponense; assembly: GCF_015104395.2. Classification (NCBI taxonomy): domain Eukaryota; kingdom Metazoa; phylum Arthropoda; class Malacostraca; order Decapoda; family Palaemonidae; genus Macrobrachium; species Macrobrachium nipponense. Next base: position 7,828,586 of record NC_087204.1, read on the forward strand.
ATTTCTTACTTTGGGCAAAGAGTGTTTTTTAAAAGAGTTTAGGTAATTGAGTTCTATGCACGCGCGTTCGTGAATACGCACACCCAAGTCCACAGAGAAGGACGAACACTCAAACACATTAATCCTTTGACAGTCTGTTGATCAACATTTCTCAAAATTTGGTTTGCTTTACAAATTATCTCTTTTTTTTTTTTTTTTTTTTTAACATTCCCTGTCAGCTCTCGTTAAATTGTAAACTAGCATTTTAAATCGTGCTTTGCACTCTTACTGAGGAAAAACAGATTCATTTGTATCAGAAAATAGGGTTTATTTATTTATTTATTTTTTAATTTTTTGTTTTTCGTACAGGGCTGTTTCCATTTTTGGATCCGTTAGGCTTCCATTATTCTGCCAGTCGAAATGGAGTTGCAGCCTAGCCAGTAATAACATTAATGGTAGATATTGCCACGCTTCAGGAATGCTTACACTCTCTCTCACTCTCTTTCTCTCTGAGTGGAGTGGCATAAAGGGGAGAACCACGAAGCGTGCAACCTCATGTGTGTTTCCCCGAATATACCTTCAATGGTGAGAGCTCCCCAGCTCTGCCCGAAGAGAAATGGCTGTTAAACAGAAATGGGAGGCCAATATGTGAGGGCTCAGAAATTGCTCACTGAGCAGAATCCCGAAGATAATGTGTTAGGTTATTGGTAGTGGTTTTCCATCCATTGCTTTTCAAGTGAATGAAAAGAAGTATGGTTGAGAATGAAGTGCATGAAAAAAAGTAAAAGAGTGAATGTTTGTATGAATCTAGGTAAAAAAAAATACATATGCATATTGTATACAAGTACAAATTTCAAAGTCACTAGTTTAATACTTTCGGAATTCCAGTCACTACCAGTTACTGAGAAATGAGACGGCAGCTACCGGTAAAACTCAATTCGTTAATATGCATTGATAATAATAGATCTCTCTCTCTCTCTCTCTCTCTCTCTCTCTCTCTCTCATTAGAGGTGCCTCACACTGAGGGACCTGGGGCAACCCGAACGAACTGTAAGACTGGAAGACTTATATATTATAATATATATATACTATATATAAGATCATATATAATATTAATATTTAATTAATATATAATATCTATATATATATATATATATATATATATATATATATATATATTATAATATGATATATATATATATAATAAGGAATATAAAATAATATATATACATATATTATATATATATATATATATAATATATATATAGATATATATATATATAATATTATATATATATATATGTATATATATATGACTGGTAAAAATGTTCGTTACAACAGAATTCCATCTAATAAAAGGAGCATATAAAATCTATATTTTGGCGTTTTTATGCGCTACTTTTATTATCTATATATATATATATATATATATATATATATATATATATATATATATATATATATATATATATATATATATACACCCTTTATAAAAGACATTCAGAAACACATTTATCCCGACTACATTACTTTCCATAAATAAATACCTACTTCCAGAAATGTTTTCACTCAAGCGTCTGACGGCCGATTGCCTGGAACACTTCCAGAATATAGCTCTCACGATAGCTTTCAAGGAAGGCAGAGTGAGAGGGTGGGAAGGAAAGAAGGAGAGATAAAGACAAAATAGTTCTTAATATTTCTGATTCTGCTGAGATGAAGAGCTGAGGATTATCCATCGAGGTCGAGAAAGAAAAATGAGTGATTTGCAGATGAGGGAAACTAAGCTGGGTAGATAAGACCGTTCGATGAATTGTAGGGAGGGCGAGGAATGTCCCACTGAATACGAGGGATATGGAAAGATGATAAAGGGGAGAGTCTGTTGGATGTCAAAATAGGCAATTGATGATAATAACCATAATTGTACCTTTCATACATACAGCTACATGTGTGAGCATGTACAGAGAGAGAGAGAGAGAGAGAGAGAGAGAGAGAGAGAGAGAGAGAGCGAGAAACTTTACGTGGTCACTGATGTGACGTATGGAGTTCATAACATGTTTATTCTGTGTCTGTGTTTTTTGGGGGGAGGGGGATGGTGGTGACAGATATAATGAATATGCAACGATGATAATATAGTTATTTTTCCTTCATATATGTAGCTTAATCTAGGGGACGCTATTGAAGGCACAATTGCATAGCAGCTAAGAAAAAACCGTGTTCCTATGGACACTATGGCTTCATTCTCTTCGTGGCCAATCTTTCACCATTCTATGGGTTAGACGCTTTGCTCTGAGAATCTCGTTCTCCCTTCTTTAAGCATTCGCCCTTCCATTGTTCGTTTCCCTCTTGTTATTGTTATCTGGCACTTCTGGTCTCGTGAATAAGGGGCGGTTTTTTTTATTCTATTTCCCTGGGTTGTTTAGTTTGTGAATACCTTCCTCATCTCTCCTTGACTCAGTCTACTGCCCGTGCTTGCGAAAAATGTGGCTTTGTTTTGGTTTATGGTATTCAGTAAATGCAATACATAAAATGCGACACCAGAGCTGCTTCCAATGACTAGTTTATGCGCTAGATAAATCCTGAATCTCAAAATTAGCACTTCTAAGCGTTCCATTGTCTGCAATTCCACAGCAGTGTTGGGGAAAATACCACTGAATACAAGATGGTGATATGTAATATTATACATTGTTCGGTCTCTTATTCCTCATAGTTATTGGAATAATTTTTATTAAATTCAATTAATATATTGCGACTGTAGTAGATTCACATCAACCGTGCATTTGATGTCTAAGCCAGTCCCTTACGGCGCTACTGATTGGCTGTTGATAAGCCAATCACAGGGCTGGAAACTCTCAGTCTCTCTCTCGAGAGTTCACATAGGCAGGATGTAGTATGTTCCACCTCTCCTGAGGGATACGTCTTTCAAACGTATCCCTCAAGAGAGATGGAACATAAATCCTACCCATGTGAATTCTCGAGAGAGACTGAGAGTTTCCAGCCCTGTGATTGGCTTGTCAACAGCCAATCACGGAGCGTTGTAAGGGACTGGCCTAGACATCAAATGCATGGTTGATGTGAATCTACTATAGTAATTCAATCTCAGCTTATTTTCTAGTTGAAATGTAGGATATTATTATTTGGAATTCAACCTGTCGCGTAAATAACTCTCCAATGTGTAATTATCCATCGTCATGTTTGATTTAATGTTTATTTTTTTAAAAGTATATGACTACAATAAAAATATTAAAAAATACACGCGTGGAGAAAAACTTCCCTGGACCATCGCCTTCCGTTATGTTATGTCCAGATCCCAGCGACATCTATACTATGGCCCCTCTGCCTCTTTCTGTCGAGAAGGAATGATGCTCACGACACTTCCAGTCCCTATAGATTCTGGAGGATCGCTGGAGACACTTTTAGTCCCCATAGATTCTGGAGGATCGCTGGAGACACTTTTAGTCCCCATAGATTCTGAAGGATCGCTGGATCCTCTTCAGCCGACGGGCCTCGACCGGAGACGCAGACTACAAAAGGGGAAATTTATTGCCTTTTTCCAGCTGTTGGATTCGTCCAGTCTTTGAAAAGGGCTTCTGTCGTCCACGTGTCGTTACTTTGCCTTTATTTAATGTTCGCTTTTTTTGTATGTCCCTGTTACGACAAAAAATAACACTCATTTTTATAAGCATTTATTTTTCCCAACATTACAAAGAATGAAAGCGTCTTGGACGGTATCCACATGAAGCTGTCTCTATTATTATTATTATTATTATTATTATTATTATTATTGTTGTTGTTGTTGTTGTTGTTGTTGTTGCTGTTGTTGTCGTCAAATATTGGCTTGTCCATTGGACGGTTATTCTCTGCCTTGTATATTCCCTTTTCGGTCAGTTTTTATATTATAAGCAAACGTTCATTGGAATTATATTTCACTGGCCAATATTCAATGATTTCGTATTATGGGTTGATTCCCTTTAAAACAAAACAAAAACATGGAACCCATATAAAGGAACCAATTTTATGTGGCCACACTACTGTGATATGTCAGTCAGCTTCATAAAAGTAAATGAAAGCAAAAATAGCAGCGTGCTGCATTTATAAATAAATAAAAGGGGGGCTGGAATTCCGTTGATTGAGAATAAGGGCTTAATGACTGTCATTGCATGCAAAATAACCTCATCAAATTCAGGAAAATATTCAAAACAGGATTCAAATTCCACGCTCTGTAATAGGCCCAATTTAAATTTGACTTCTTTTGCATAAGAGTTGGTAAAATATACAATTTGGGGAAATGGATGTTTTTTCTAGGAATATAAGTATTTTCCTATGCCATTGTATATTTGATAAGATATTCACAGACGATTTTTCTTATTAAATAAGAAATGCTAAATGGTTAAAGCGACATACGTGCGCTCCCGAACATATACAGTTATTTCGTATATATTTCACTAATGTTTTTTTGATAGCGAAGTAACGTAAGAATCTGCCTACACGGAGGAAACTACGTACAATTATTCCAATATGTCAGATTATTCCTATGATGACCCCTCTATGTAAAATTCAACTGTCCACGGCTAGGCTGAGTTGCTTTCAGGGCGGCGCGTTGGTATGGTCCATTGTCTGCCACCTCGGTGGCCGCGAGTTCGATTCTTGGGCATTTCATTGAAGGGTCAGAGATGTGTATTTCCGGTGATAGAAGTTCACTCTCGACGTGGTTCGGAAGTCACGTAAAGCCGTTGGTCCTGTTGCTGAATAACCACTGGTTCCATGCAACGTAAAAACACCATACAAACAAAAAATAAACAAACAACAACTAGGCTGTCTAAAAATAAGAGAGGACACCATTTCTTTTGTAAAATAGTTGCCTCTACGTATACGAACAACCTAGGCTCGTCGTTTTCCGTAAAATTGTAAATGAATGAAAATAAGCACGTTCTGTGAAATTGCAATTCGTATCGCCATCTCGTGTTCAAAATATCGAAGACAAAGCAACACATTGCACCGCCTGGGTTATTCACTTAGTTTTCAGCCAGTTTCAGGTAATTTAGAATGCTGAATTTTATGAATGCTTAAAAAAATAAAAAAAAAAAAACTATTATTTGATATAGGCAAGAAGAGCTTTAAGGATACACGATTACCATATCATAACACATAACTGGTTAATTAGATCATTAGGAGGTGAAAATAATGTTAGATATATATATATATTATACAATATTATATATGATAATTATATAATACATATTATATTAATTATAGATATATTATATATATATATATGGTATTATATATGATAAATATATCATAGATATATATATACAATACATAATATAATTATATATATATATATGTGTGTGTGTGTGTGTGTGTGTATAAAATGCATAGTAGATGTGGATGGAATTGTTCGTATTAAATAACGCATACGTGTCAGACGAAAATAAAAGATGTCCTCATTTCTGAAAAAGTATCCATATAAAAATGTCATCGCTAACAACGTAATGTTCGTAATCCTGTCTCTTGCTATCTGTTACTCTGTTCTCTCCTGCTATCTGTTAGTCTGTGTTAGTCGATCTTATCTTTTGTAACTCCGTTAAATGATACGGCGAGATGGCGTGATTGTGTAGGGGAAGATATGTTATGGAAAGGCATTCACGAGAACGATGCACGGGACAGAAATCGATGGAGACGACTCATTCACAACGGCGACCTCATATAAAAATGGGTTAAAGCCAGGAAAGCGAAGAAGATCTTATGTGACTCCATTTAATGTTACGACGTCAATAACCTCGTCGGTGCGACGCCAGTAAGAACTAACAAATCAATCAATCTTAAAGGAAAGGCGAAATGTTGATAAAACAAAGAATAGCTCAAATAAAAGGGTCCCCACAAAAAGACGGGGCGTGAAACCAGGAAAACGCTGTGTGAAAGATCTGTCCGACCGAGGAGGACTCTGGCCAATTGGATGACCAGACCTTCTCCTCTTCCTCTTCCTCTTGGCATACAAAGCGGGCATCAGCTGGGGCTGTTTCCCTTTCATTGATATTCGAGTGGCAATTCGCACACTCTGGGTCCACTTCACAAGATACTACTCGCCGTCTTTTCCGTTTCCTTTTTGTAGTTGCAAGTATTTTTCACCTCGTCTCTTCTTTAGATGTTGTTATAAAGAGGAACAGTCCAGGAGCGACCAGAATATGAATTAAGATGTCTGGTATATACATTATTTAACTTAGCGGTTGCATTAGAAATGAAACTAGTGTTGACGATACGAATATTCCAGAAAAAGTCTTTCTGGTCATTGATAATCGTTACTTTAAGATCGTCCATTATTTCCGATTTAATCATCTTTCTTATTATTCTGTAAGTCTGAACTGAATATGGTGCGTCAGGGATTAAATGGTATGATAGATGCTTTGACGTTTATCTTTGAAGACGTGAAAAATTAATTAAAGTAACTCACATTGAATTCTTGAGCAGTTGCATAAATCTCGTTTATACTAAATATATATATATATATATATATATATATATATATATATATATATATATATATATATATATATATATATCATATATATATATATATATATGTATATGGCCATATTTCCGAATTCCTGAAAAATATACTGCAATATTCGATGCAGTACTTCATTTCTTCACAGTCAAATAGCTGTGAAACTTTGTCACTATTTGTAACGATAATTTTAATTTATAAAAATATGATAATTTTATGTTAGACTGTTGTTGTTTCTCATGCTCTCTTTAAATGTGATAAATATGATATTTTACTATATAAATAGTAGTTTTCTGCAATTGGCCAAATACGAATTAACTTGAAAAATTTTAGCACCCCAAAACAACATAGAACTAAACGTAGATAAACGTGTTGATAAGCGTAAAAATAATATTATTTTATTATTTATGGAGTGGAGGCGTTTTATACCTTTTTCCCCCTTATTCTCAAAGTTTATTGTTATAAAGATATTGTGCTGGTTGGGGCGTTTTTTTTTATTCGTGGGAAAAAGATATCGTTTGCTTATTGCAGTCTTTCCTCCTATATTATATTGTTGGCTGTTTTACGAAGCTCGGATACCCAAGCCCATTTTACTGTCTGCTCTCTGCACCTTTGGATTTAATGGGAAACTGTTTTACCATAACAGTTTCCATTTGTTATGGTAAAACCCTCTGCCATCAAGGTTTTCAGGGTTTTACTATGAATATTGTCCGTTCAGCTTTTCGGTAAATAGTCATTTTTTATGAACTCTGTAAATATGCTTAACTCCAAACTGTGCACACATGCGCAGTCCTGCGAATATGAATAAATGGGTATGTCAGAATTTAACGATACTATAGTAGATTCACGTCAGCCGTGCATTTGATGTCTAGGCCAGTCCCTCACGACGATCCTGATTGGCTGTTGATAAGCCATTCACATGGTTGGAAACTCTCAGTCTCTCGAGAGAGTTCACATAGGATGGGATGTATATTCCACCTCTCTTGAGGTATACTTTTGAAAGATGTATATCTAAAGAAGTGGAACATACATCCCGCCTATGTGAACTCTCGAGAGAGACTGAGAGTTTCCAACCCTGTGATTGGCTTATCAACAGCCAATCAAAAGCGTCGTAAGGGACTGGCCTAGACATCAGATGCACCGTTGATGTGAATCTACTATATTTACCTGGTGGGTTTTGGCGGACTCCTGACAAAATACGAAAAAACAAGTTGAAAACTCCAACTGGAATAATACCCCCATCAAAGAAGCCATGATAGCTACGAACCACTGATACTTTGAGTCATATTTCAGACAAAAGCATTAAGATAATATAGGACCCAAAGGAGATTACACTGGCAAGATGATGATAGACAGAACGAGTAGAGACCTTGACTATATGGCTCTATATACAGTATCAAATGTTTAGGAACACAAGAGACTGCAAATCCACACCTGCAGAATTATGGATGAACTGGAATATGATTGGTTGAAAAGAAATTAGGGTGATCAGCCTTGTAACTTCTCGTAACACCGTTTCTGTAGGATGTCATGATTCCCGGTTTTATCTATATAAACTTCCTGTACTGTGCTGTCTTTGCTGTCTTGATCTGTCAGTAGAAAGTAATACACGCAGGAAAATGGAATCATTAGCTATAATTACTTATATTTATCTACGGTTGAGAGATATGTAACAAAAGAAATTGTAGAGTGAAAGATTGTTTTAATGGTATTTTTTAATATAAATGCCGATTTATAGGAAAATAAAGATACACTTCACACAAGAAGCAGAAAATAAAAGAGTGAGAGAAAACGGCAACTTTCAAGAGCCAAGAAACCTCAACGATGCAATTTCTTTTAAGTTAATAAGGTTAATTTCGTGTAAGGTACCAGGTGTTGTCCACGAGCTAATTGGCTTTCCACCGTAATCTCTCGCTTAATTCCTTTTCCTTTCTCCTTTTTTCCTCTTTTTGTTGCCCCCTGAACTCTAGTGACGTTGATAATAACGCGAAAGAGAAGTGATTGGTGTTCAGATGAAAAAAATATTTATAAGGGAGTTCGCTACAGCTTGTTGAACTGTGAGAAAAATGTCACAGATCTTATTTTAACAATGGGATCTAGACTCCTAAAGGATTTCGTTGTCTTTGAAAGCGGTTAACGAGATGGTGTGGAGGATATTATGATAATTAGCTGACAACAACACTGCATGTGTAAATAATGTATCTTGGATATATATTAAACTTCCTCTCCATGAATTTTGTGTGCCAGTCTGTATTCGTGCAACAATGATTTGTTGTTTACTGGGTCTTTACTCTTTGTCATTCTCATTATCGAGATTATCCGATATATTCTTTCCTATCTCCTATTCCATTTCCACAAACGAAAGTGCTCCCGAGCTCCCTCGGTATCTTATTACGGAGATATATATAACTCTGGGCCAAAAGAATGGGTGTTTTTAATGAGGTTTTGAGCTGGTGAGGGAATTGCTCGCTGAAAGGGAAGATGGAGGAATATCATTAATAGACTTCAGAGAGAAACGAACGAAAAAGGGCAAAGAGATTGAGTGGTAAAAGCATCTCTCTGGGTAACGAGAAAACTTGTTTCGATATAGAAAAGAAGTTATATGCATGAAAGTGTCTGATATTCTAGATTTGCATTTCTGCTTGTGACTGTATGTTAGAAATCGTCGATGGAAGTAGCGACGGGGAAAATTCTTTTCCAATTCCCCTTCTTTCAATCTATTTCCTTTTTTTGACTGATATTCAAATCCCTGGTATGTGCAATTAGCATTCGTAACAGCGCAAACTCTTTCGAAATCAAAATCTATAAATCCGATCATCAAGGACGATGAAGACTGTGTCTCTCAGAATGGTAAAATTATAATCACAGAATAATTTGGGAGGAACTTTGCCACCACACATAGCTCCTGACATAAATCTTCCCCAGGTCATAGTGAATTCCAGGGCTTCACAGTTAAAGTTGTCTTTCTATGTGATCTGTTCTTGGGGCAGCTTGGATACTGCAAAACAACTGGTGGTGCTTTGCGATTCCCTCGAGACAGTCAGGTATGATTGAATTACGAAAACAATCTTTGCATAAATGCCACTCAAGTTTATAAATCAGTTCCCTTGTAAGGTGCGATACCTTCAGCAACTTCATTTCCGTTTCGTATGGAGTCGATAGATTTTACCTAACTGGTATTTATTTTAGATCTTATATCTTTAAAATAAATAAACTCTTTGATCGTACCGAAGGATTTTAAAAGCTGTCCTTGATCATGCAAGATTTAGTTCGTAAATAGAAATAATTAATCGTAAATACGTCAAAGTAATAGAGTATTGTTTCAAGTTAACATTCTTCAGATGTACGGTAATAGCTCAACACTCTGAGGTCACGTTATAGTTTCTAACTTATATAAAGGGCTCTTTGGTGTTTTTCTTATGAAGCGATTGCCTCATCTTTACGCATCTACGAGTTCGGTTATACCAGTTGTATTGAATGTAAATATTCCATAAACGTTGTTAATATACGATATATACTTCAAACAATCACAGTTAAATGGGAAAAAGCGCCCTTTCAAAACTGCTGACCTAGGGCTTTAGTTTCACTCAAAAAAGTAAGTTTTATTTACTGTTAACTTAAAGGTGTCTATCTTTAAAGATTCATAACAGTGCATCCTGCTATATAAAAAATTCAAAAATGCTTTTCTTAAATTCTGCTCAACTTTAAATATACTTTTTTGAGTAACGTACACACACACATGCACACAGACAATGACTGGAATTGCTATTTTGATAAAATGCCCTTTAACTGTAAATAGAGTGAAATGAATATTGGATCTGTACTCTCAATGATAGGATTCAGCATCAGGTTCTGATGAAAAATTCATCATAAAACTAGATTGCAGTGATAAATGAACAAATATGGCTTAATTAGCACACCGAAATTTGGAGTCATAGTTAGAGCGTATTCTAAAGCCGGTGTAATTGGAAATTACAATTCGTTAATAAAGTTTCACAACAACGCTTATCTGAGTGAGTAACAATTATAAATGTGTAACAATTATAAGTGTGAAAGACGGTACATGATTGATTTGTGTGCTTGTTGAGTAATCAGTAGCTGTAATGAATGTCATCGTCATATAGTTTGGTATTTTTTTTTTTTTTTTTTTTTTTAATGATGTTACCATTATTTAACTAAAATAGCGTTTGTTGTGAGCGCACCGACTTCCATTATGTCAACCCGTATAAATTCGTGTTTTTTCTATATAATGTAACTTTTAGACAAATATCTTACTTTGAAGAATTTCTTGGCCAGGCATTTTCATGTAATATATTTGTATTTTTAAATCCCCTATTTA